>NC_045965.1:70012532-70094763 GCF_010909765.2 Amblyraja radiata | reverse complement strand
TTAGTTAGGGTTATTTAGTTAGGGTTATTTAGTTAGGGTTATTTAGTTAGGTTATTTATTATTACTCTAGTTTAATGATTGGACCGTATGCTCATCTCTCAACTGTCCATATTTCCCTTTTACCTTCCAACCCCACCTCACCCTAGGTTTACATTTCACAGTTCTTGTCCTTATCCAACATGTTTGATCCCTTCACCTTCACCTTTGGCACTTACTCCATCCATTTGCCCATCACCCCCTCTCACCTGTAATCCACCCATCACTTGTCGGCAGTGCCCAACCCCCACCTCATTTCCAGCTCTCCCCCGTAATTCAGACTGAGAGCTCCCGACCCGATTAGTCATCTGTCCAATCCTTCAGAGGTTGTCAAACCCACCAAGTTCCTCCAGCACTGTGTATTACTCACACGATTCAAAACATGGGGTGGCTCGTGTTGCAAAAAAAGTATGCTTTGCAACACGAGGAATTTCATTTACCAGACACTCATACCAATAAAAAAGCACAAACACAAGTTCAAACTCTTCCCTTCTTTGGTCTCCCTGGTCTGGGCCTCGAGCCTTCCGTTGATGGGACGATCTTGACTCCCGTAGCCGGCGGTCGGCCGTCCGTGTCGGGGGTCCTCATCGGGGGTTTGAATCCCCGCTCACTCGGGGTCTATTCGAACCTTTTGCGTTCTTTGGGGCTTCCCGACATCGGTCTCTACCAGAGACTGCGAGCTCCTCGATGTTGAAGAAACACAATTTGGAAAAGCCATCAATAATTGAACCATTTATCCCATTAAACTGAAGAGGGTTAGAAATACGTACCTTATATTCCTATGACATCCATAAAGACCAAATCCAGGAAGGACTTGATGCTGAAAAATAAAATTAACACAACATTTCAATGTTTGAAATGTTCCAACGTCCTTCTCTACAATTAGACAAGGCAGAAGTAACTCAGTGCGTCGGACAGTCCTGGGTGAGAAGATTCTAGTCCTCAAGGTAAAAACACTTGGACATGTGACACTGCCTGAGATGTATCTCCAACCAGGACCATTGTGTCTCTGCAGTCAGGCTCCTACAGGTTGGACCAATATTAATGTAGTCGAATATATTTAGACTACCTTAAGACTTTAACGTCTGAAGAGTCCCAACCCAGAATTACCAATCCATGTTCTCCAGCGATGTTGATGCACCCATCGAGTTGCTCCAGCACTGACACAATTTGCAAACACAGCAACACCCCAGTTACATCAAATACCCATGATATTTCACAAGTGTTCTCCCAACCTTGTTGCCCGATTCCTCACTCTTCACATGGACATTTAAACGTTAGATATAAACAACATTCAGTGGTGTCCACATGGTTAAAAATACCTGGAAAAACCCAACCCCCCAGAGCTTCAGTCAAAAATATTAAACTCTACTTTCCCTGTACAGGAGCCTACTACAACCGGGGAACATGGCTTTGTCCAAAGACAAAGTGCTGGAGGCATTCAGCAGTTCAGGCACAATCTGCCTGACTGCAAGTGGAATGGACAGATGACACCTCAGTCAGCAACCTTCCTCAGACTGATGAAGCGAGTGAAAAGAGGCAGAGGCACGCAGGACAAAGCCAGCAAGGAAATAGGTGGTACATGTGAGGAGTGATGAGCATATGGATGAGTGAGTGCCAAAGGCTCAAGGTGAAAGGGACAAAATGCCAAATAAGGAAGAACGGAAATAGAAACTAGGAGAGATGGGTGGAAGGGATAGGAGAATATGGGACTGTTTGAGAGATGAGCGTACAAGGACTAGTTATTGTTATTACTTAGTTATTCCTATTTTGTGGTATTTAGTTATTAGTTATGGTTATTTAGTTATTGTTATTTAGTTAATGAAGGGAATGTATGCTCATCTCTCAACTCCTTGTCCATATTTCCCTTTTACCTTCCAACCCCACCTCACCCTAGTTTTATATTTCACATTTCTTGTCCTTATCCAACGTGTTTGATCAGTTTCACCTTCAGCCTTTGGCACTTACTCCATCCATTTGCCCATCACGCACTCACCTGTAATCCACCCATCACCTGTCAGGCAGTGCCCAACCCCCACCTCATTTCCAGCTCTCCCCCGTATTTCAGACTGAGAGCTCCCGACCCAATTAGTCATCTGTCCAGTCCTTCAGGGGGTTGACAAACCCACCAAGTTCCTCCAGCACTGTGTATTTACTCACGATTCAAGCATGGGGTGGCTCGTGTTGCAAACAAAGTATGTTTGCAACACGAGGAATTTCATTTACCATACACTCATACAAATAAAAAGCAACAGAACTCAAAGTTCAAACTCTTCCCTTCTTTGGTCTCCCGCGGTCTGGGGCCTCGAGCCTCCGTTGACGGGACGATCTTGACTCCCGTAGCCGGGCCGTTCGTGTCGGGGGTCCTGCATCGGGGGGTTGAATCCCAGCTCACTTGGGGTCTAGTCGAACCTTTTGCGTTTTTTGGAGCTTCCCGACATCGGTCTCCACCAGAGACTGCGAGCTCCTCGATGTTGAAGAAACAAATTTGGAAAAGCCATCAATAATTGAACATATTTATCCCATTAAACTGAAGAGGGTTAGAAATACGTACCTAATCTTCCTATGACATCCATAAAGACCAAATCCAGGAAGACTTGATGCTGAAAAATCAAATTAACACAACATTTTAATGTTTGAAATGTTCCAACGTCCTTCTCTACAATTAGACAAAGTGCAGAAGTAACTCAGTGGGTTGGACAGTCCTGGGTGAGAAGATTCTAGTCCTCAAGGTAAAAACACTTGGACATGTGGACACTGCCTGGAGATGTATCTCCAACCAGGACCATTGTGTCTCTGCAGTCAGGGCTCCTACAGGTTGGACCAATATTAATGTAGTCGAATATATTTAGACTATCTTAAGACTTTAACGTCTGAAGAGTCCCAACCGAGAATTACCAATCCATGTTCTCCAGCGATGTTAATGCACCCATCGAGTTGCTCCAGCACTGACACAATTTACAAACACAGCAACACCCCAGTTACATCAAATACCCATGATATTTCACAAGTGTTCTCCCAACCTTGTTGCCCGATGCCTCACTCTTCACATGGACATTTAAACGTTAGATATAAACAAACATTCAGTGGTGTCCACATGGTTAAAAATACCTGGAAAAACCCAACCCCCCAGAGCTTCAGTCAAAAATATTAAACACTACTTTCCCTGTAACAGGAGCCAACTACAACCGGGGAACATGGCTTTGTCCAAAGACAAAGTGCTGGAGGCATTCAGCAGTTCAGGCACAATCTGCCCGACTGCAAGTGGAACGGACAGATGACACCTCAGGTCAGTAACATTCCTCAGACTGATGAAAGAGAGTGAAAAGAGGCAGAGGCACGCAGGACAAAGCCAGCAAGGAAATAGGTGGTACATGTGAGGAGTGATGAGCATATGGATGGAGTGAGTACCAAAGG
Source organism: Amblyraja radiata (assembly GCF_010909765.2). NCBI lineage: Eukaryota > Metazoa > Chordata > Chondrichthyes > Rajiformes > Rajidae > Amblyraja > Amblyraja radiata. Next base: position 70,091,310 of record NC_045965.1, on the reverse strand, counting down.
CTCAAGGTGAAAGGGACAAAATGCCAAATAAGGAGAGAACGGAAATATGAAACTAGGAGAGATGGGTAGAAGGATAGAGGGAATATGGAACTCCTGGTTGAGAGATGAGCGTACAAGGACTAGTTAGTTGCTATTACTTAGTTATTCCTATTTGGTTGTATTTAGTTATTACTATTTAGTTGTATATAGTTATTATTGTTTAGTTATTACTATTTAGTTATTATTGCTTAGTTATTACTATTATTTAGTTATTACTTAGTTAATGAAGGGAAGTATGCTCATCTCTCAACTCCTTGTCCATATTTCCCTTCCAACCCCACCTCACCCTAGTTTTACATTTCACAGTTCTTGTCCTTATCCAACATGTTTTATCACTTTCACCTTCAGCCTTTGGCACCAACTCCATCCATTTGCCCATCACCCACTCACCTGTAATCCACCCATCACTTGTCAGGCAGTGCCCAACCCCCACCTCATTTCCAGCTCTCCCCCGTATTTCAGACTGAGAGCTCCTGACCCGATTAGTCATCTGTCCAATCCTTCAGGGGTTGTCAAACCCACCAAGTTCCTCCAGCACTGTGTATATACTCACGATTCAAGCATGGGGTGGCTCGTGTTGCAAAAAAAGTATGTTTGCAACACGAGGAATTTCATTTACCAGACACTCATAACAATAAAAAGCAACAGAACACAAAGTTCAAACTCTTCCCTTCTTTGGTCTCCCGCGGTCTGGGGCCTCGGGCCTTCCGTTGACGGTACGATCTTGTCTCGTGTAGCCGGCGGTCGGGTCGTCCGTGTCGGGGGTCCTGCATCAGGGGGTTGAATCCCAGCTCACTCGGGGTCTAGTCGAACCTTCTGCGTCCTTTGGAGCTTCCCGACATCGGTCCCCACCAGAGACTGCGAGCTCCTCGATGTTGAAGAAACAAATTTGGAAAAGCCATCAATAATTGAACATATTTATCCCATTAAACTGAAGAGGGTTAGAAATACGTACCTTATATTCCTATGACATCCATAAAGACCAAATCCAGGAAGACTTGATGCTGAAAAATAAAATTAACACAACATTTCAATGTTTGAAATGTTCCAACGTCCTTCTCTACAATTAGACAAAGTGCAGAAGTAACTCAGTGCGTCGGACAGTCCTGGGTGAGAAGATTCTAGTCCTCAAGGTAAAAACACTTGGACATGTGGACACTGCCTGGAGATGTATCTCCAACCAGGACCATTGTGTCTCTGCAGTCAGGGCTCCTACAAGTTGGACCAATATTAATGTAGTCGAATATATTTAGACTACCTTAAGACTTTAACGTCTGAAGAGTCCCAACCCAGAATTACCAATCCATGTTCTCCAGCGATGTTGATGCACCCATCGAGTTGCTCCAGCACTGACACAATTTGCAAACACAGCAACACCCCAGTTACATCAAATACCCATGATATTTCACAAGTGTTCTCCCAACCTTGTTGCCCGATGCCTCACTCTTCACATGGACATTTAAACGTTAGATATAAACAAACATTCAGTGGTGTCCACATGGTTAAAAATACCTGGAAAAACCCAACCCCCCAGAGCTTCAGTCAAAAATATTAAACTCTACTTTCCCTGTAACAGGAGCCTACTACAACCGGGGAACATGGCTTTGTCCAAAGACAAAGTGCTGGAGGCATTCAGCAGTTCAGGCACAATCTGCCTGACTGCAAGTGGAATGGACAGATGACACCTCAGGTCAGCAACCTTCCTCAGACTGATGAAAGAGAGTGAAAAGAGGCAGAGGCACGCAGGACAAAGCCAGCAAGGAAATAGGTGGTACATGTGAGGAGTGATGAGCATATGGATGGAGTGAATGCCAAAGGCTCAAGGTGAAAGGGTCAAAATGCCAAATAAGGAGAGAACTGAAATATGAAACTAGGAGAGATGGGTGGAAGGGATAGAGGGAAAATGGAACTCCTGTTAGAGAGATGAGCGTACAAGGACTAGTTAGTTGCTATTACTTAGTTATTCCTATTTGGTGGTATTTAGTTATGGTTATTTAGTTATGGTTATTTAGTTATGGTTATTTAGTTAATGAAGGGAAGTATGCTCATCTCTCAACTGTCCCATATTTTCCTTTTACCTTCCAACCCCACCTCACCCTGGTTTTACATTTCACAGTTCTTGTCCTTATCCAACATGTTTTATCACTTTCACCTTCAACCTTTGGCACTTACTTCATCCATTTGCCCAGCACCCACTCACCAGTAATCCACTCATCACTTGTCAGGCAGTGCCCAACCCCCACCTCATTTCCAGCTCTCCCCCGTTTTTCAGACTGAGAGCTCCTGACCCGATTAGTCATCTGTCCAATCTTTCAGGGGTTGTCAAACCCACCAAGTTCCTCCAGAACTGTGTATTTACTCACGATTCAAGCATGGGGTGGCTCGTGTTGCAAAAAAAGTATGTTTGCAACACGAGGAATTTCATTTACCAGACACTCATTCCGATAAAAAGCAACAGAACACAAAGTTCAAATCTTCCCTTCTTTGATCTCCCGCGGTATGGGGCCTCGGGCCTTCCGTTGACGGGACGATCTTGTCTCCTGTAGCCGGCGGTCGGGCCGTCTGGGTCGGGGGTCCTGCATCAGGGGTTGAATCCCAGCTCACTCGGGGTCTAGTCGAACCTTTTGCGTTTTTTGGAGCTTCCCGACATCGGACTCCACCAGAGACTGCGAGCTCCTCGATGTTGAAGAAACAAATTTGGAAAAGCCATCAATAATTGAACATATTTATCCCATTAAACTGAAGAGGGTTAGAAATACGTACCTTATCTTCCTATGACATCCATAAAGACCAAATCCAGGAAGACTTGATGCTGAAAAATCAAATTAACACAACATTTTAATGTTTGAAATGTTCCAACGTCCTTCTCTACAATTAGACAAAGTGCAGAAGTAACTCAGTGGGTTGGACAGTCCTGGGTGAGAAGATTCTAGTCCTCAAGGTAAAAACACTTGGACATGTGGACACTGCCTGGAGATGTATCTCCAACCAGGACCATTGTGTCTCTGCAGTCAGGGCTCCTACAGGTTGGACCAATATTAATGTAGTCGAATATATTTAGACTATCTTAAGACTTTAACGTCTGAAGAGTCCCAACCCAGAATTACCAATCCATGTTCTCCAGCGATGTTGATGCACCCATCGAGTTGCTCCAGCACTGACACAATTTAGAAACACAGCAACACCCCAGTTACATCAAATACCCATGATATTTCACAAGTGTTCTCCCAACCTTGTTGCCCGATGCCTCACTCTTCACATGGACATTTAAACGTTAGATATAAACAAACATTCAGTGGTGTCCACATGGTTAAAAATACCTGGAAAAACCCAACCCCCCAGAGCTTCAGTCAAAAATATTAAACTCTACTTTCCCTGTAACAGGAGCCAACTACAACCGGGGAACATGGCTTTGTCCAAAGACAAAGTGCTGGAGGCATTCAGCAGTTCAGGCACAATCTGCCCGACTGCAAGTGGAACGGACAGATGACACCTGAGGTCAGCAACATTCCTCAGACTGATGAAAGAGAGTGAAAAGAGGCAGAGGCACGCAGGACAAAGCCAGCAAGGAAATAGGTGGTACATGTGAGGAGTGAGGAGCATATGGATGGAGTGAGTGCCAAAGGCTCAAGGTGAAAGGGACAAAATGCCAAACAAGGAGAGAACGGAAATATGAAACTAGGAGAGATGGGTAGAAGGATAGAGGGAATATGGAATTCCTGGTTGAGAGATGAGCATACAAGGACTAGTTAGTTGCTATTACTTAGTTATTCCTATTTGGTTGTATTTAGTTATTACTATTTAGTTGTATATAGTTATTATTGTTTAGTTATTACTATTTAGTTATTATTGCTTAATTATTACTATTATTTAGTTAATGAAGGGAAGTATGCTCATCTCTCAACTCCTTGTCCATATTTCCCTTTTACCTTCCAACCCCACCTCACCCTAGTTTTACATTTCACAGTTCTTGTCCTTATCCAACATGTTTTATCACTTTCACCTTCAGCCTTTGGCACCAACTCCATCCATTTGCCCATCACCCACTCACCTGTAATCCACCCATCACTTGTCAGGCAGTGCCCAACCCCCACCTCATTTCCAGCTCTCCCCCGTATTTCAGACTGAGAGCTCCTGACCCGATTAGTCATCTGTCCAATCCTTCAGGGGTTGTCAAACCCACCAAGTTCCTCCAGCACTGTGTATATACTCACGATTCAAGCATGGGGTGGCTCGTGTTGCAAAAAAAGTATGTTTGCAACACGAGGAATTTCATTTACCAGACACTCATACCAATAAAAAGCAACAGAACACAAAGTTCAAACTCTTCCCTTCTTTGGTCTCCCGCGGTCTGGGGCCTCGGGCCTTCCGTTGACGGGACGATCTTGACTGCCGTAGCCGGCGGTCGGGCCGTCCGTGTCGGGTGCCCTGCATCGGGGGGGGGGGTTGAATCCCAGCTCACTCGGGGTCTAGTTGAACCTTTCTGCGTCTTTTGGAGCTTCCCGACATCGGTCTCCACCAGAGACTGCGAGCTCCTCGATGTTGAAGAAACAAATTTGGAAAAGCCATCAATAATTGAACATATTTATCCCATTAAACTGAAGAGGGTTAGAAATACGTACCTTATATTCCTATGACATCCATAAAGACCAAATCCAGGAAGACTTGATGCTGAAAAATAAAATTAACACAACATTTAATGTTTGAAATGTTCCAACGTCCTTCTCTACAATTAGACAAAGTGCAGAAGTAACTCAGTGGCGTCGGACAGTCCTGGGTGAGAAGATTCTAGTCCTCAAGGTAAAAACACTTGGACATGTGGACACTGCCTGGAGATGTATCTCCAACCAGGACCATTGTGTCTCTGCAGTCAGGGCTCCTACAGGTTGGACCAATATTAATGTAGTCGAATATATTTAGACTATCTTAAGACTTTAACGTCTGAAGAGTCCCAACCCAGAATTACCAATCCATGTTCTCCAGCGATGTTGATGCACCCATCGAGTTGCTCCAGCACTGACACAATTTACAAACACAGCAACACCCCAGTTACATCAAATACCCATGATATTTCACAAGTGTTCTCCCAACCTTGTTGCCCGATGCCTCACTCTTCACGTGGACATTTAAACGTTAGATAAACAAACATTCAGTGGTGCCCACATGGTTAAAAATACCTGGAAAAACCCAACTCCCCAGAGCTTCAGTCAAAAATATTAAACTCTACTTTCCCTGTAACAGGAGCCAACTACAACCGGGGAACATGGCTTTGTCCAAAGACAAAGTGCTGGAGGCATTCAGCAGTTCAGGCACAATCTGCCTGACTGCAAGTGGAATGGACAGATGACACCTCAGGTCAGCAACCTTCCTCAGACTGATGAAAGAGAGTGAAAAGAGGCAGAGGCACGCAGGACAAAGCCAGCAAGGAAATAGGTGGTACATGTGAGGAGTGATGAGCATATGGATGGAGTGAATGCCAAAGGCTCAAGGTGAAAGGGTCAAAATGCCAAATAAGGAGAGAACTGAAATATGAAACTAGGAGAGATGGGTGGAAGGGATAGAGGGAAAATGGAACTCCTGTTAGAGAGATGAGCGTACAAGGACTAGTTAGTTGCTATTACTTAGTTATTCCTATTTGGTGGTATTTAGTTATGGTTATTTAGTTATGGTTATTTAGTTAATGAAGGGAAGTACGCTCATCTCTCAACTGTCCCATATTTTCCTTTTACCTTCCAACCCCACCTCACCCTGGTTTTACATTTCACAGTTCTTGTCCTTATCCAACATGTTTTATCACTTTCACCTTCAACCTTTGGCACTTACTTCATCCATTTGCCCAGCACCCACTCACCAGTAATCCACCCATCACTTGTCAGGCAGTGCCCAACCCCCACCTCGTTTCCAGCTCTCCCCCGTTTTTCAGACTGAGAGCTCCTGACCCGATTAGTCATCTGTCCAATCTTTCAGGGGTTGTCAAACCCACCAAGTTCCTCCAGCACTGTGTATTTACTCACGATTCAAGCATGGGGTGGCTCGTGTTGCAAAAAAAGTATGTTTGCAACACGAGGAATTTCATTTACCAGACACTCATTCCGATAAAAAGCAACAGAACACAAAGTTCAAATCTTCCCTTCTTTGATCTCCCGCGGTATGGGGCCTCGGGCCATCCGTTGACGGGACGATCTTGTCTCCTGTAGCCGGCGGTCGGGCCGTCTGGGTCGGGGGTCCTGCATCAGGGGGTTGAATCCCAGCTCACTCGGGGTCTAGTCGAACCTTTTGCGTTTTTTGGAGCTTCCCGACATCGGTCTCCACCAGAGACTGCGAGCTCCTCGATGTTGAAGAAACAAATTTGGAAAAGCCATCAATAATTGAACATATTTATCCCATTAAACTGAAGAGGGTTAGAAATACGTACCTTATCTTCCTATGACATCCATAAAGACCAAATCCAGGAAGACTTGATGCTGAAAAATCAAATTAACACAACATTTTAATGTTTGAAATGTTCCAACGTCCTTCTCTACAATTAGACAAAGTGCAGAAGTAACTCAGTGGGTTGGACAGTCCTGGGTGAGAAGATTCTAGTCCTCAAGGTAAAAACACTTGGACATGTGGACACTGCCTGGAGATGTATCTCCAACCAGGACCATTGTGTCTCTGCAGTCAGGGCTCCTACAGGTTGGACCAATATTAATGTAGTCGAATATATTTAGACTATCTTAAGACTTTAACGTCTGAAGAGTCCCAACCCAGAATTACCAATCCATGTTCTCCAGCGATGTTGATGCACCCATCGAGTTGCTCCAGCACTGACACAATTTACAAACACAGCAACACCCCAGTTACATCAAATACCCATGATATTTCACAAGTGTTCTACCAACCTTGTTGCCCGATGCCTCACTCTCCACGTGGACATTTAAACGTTAGATAAACAAACATTCAGTGGTGCCCACATGGTTAAAAATACCTGGAAAAACCCAACTCCCCAGAGCTTCAGTCAAAAATATTAAACTCTACTTTCCCTGTAACAGGAGCCAACTACAACCGGGGAACATGGCTTTGTCCAAAGACAAAGTGCTGGAGGCATTCAGCAGTTCAGGCACAATCTGCCTGACTGCAAGTGGAATGGACAGATGACACCTCAGGTCAGCAACCTTCCTCAGACTGATGAAAGAGAGTGAAAAGAGGTAGAGGCACGCAGGACAAAGCCAGCAAGGAAATAGGTGGTACATGTGAGGAGTGATGAGCATATGGATGGAGTGAATGCCAAAGGCTCAAGGTGAAAGGGTCAAAATGCCAAATAAGGAGAGAACTGAAATATGAAACTAGGAGAGATGGGTGGAAGGGATAGAGGGAAAATGGAACTCCTGTTAGAGAGATGAGCGTACAAGGACTAGTTAGTTGCTATTACTTAGTTATTCCTAGTTGGTGGTATTTAGTTATGGTTATTTAGTTATGGTTATTTAGTTATGGTTATTTAGTTAATGAAGGGAAGTATGCTCATCTCTCAACTGTCCCATATTTCCCTTTTACCTTCCAACCCCACCTCGCCCTGGTTTTACATTTCACAGTTCTTGTCCTTATCCAACATGTTTTATCACTTTCACCTTCAGCCTTTGGCACTTACTCCATCCATTTGCCCAGCACCCACTCACCTGTAATCCACCCATCACTTGTCAGGCAGTGCCCAACCCCCGCCTCATTTCCAGCTCTTACCTGTATTTCAGACTGAGAGCTCCCAACCCGATTAGTCATCTGTCCAATCCTTCAGGGGTTGTCAAACCCACCAAATTCCTCCAGCACTGTGTATTTACTCACGATTCAAACATGGGGTGGCTCGTGTTGCAAAATAAGTATGCTTTGCAACACGAGGAATTTCATTTACCATACACTCATACCAATAAAAAGCAACAGAACACAAAGTTCAAACTCTTCCCTTCTTTGGTCTCCCGCGGTCTGGGGCCTCGGGCCTTCGGTTGACAGCACGATCTTGTCTCCTGTAGCCGGCGGTCGGGCCGTCCGTGTCGGGCGTCCTGCATTAGGGGGTTGAATCCCAGCTCACTCGGGGTCTAGTCGAACCTTTTGCGTTCTTTGGAGCTTCCCGACATCGGTCTCTACCAGAGACTGCGAGCTCCTCGATGTTGAAGAAACAAATTTGGAAAAGCCTTCAATTATTTAACACATTTATCCCATTAAACGGAAGAGGGTTAGAAATACGTACCTTATCTCCTATGACATCCATAAAGACCAAATCCAGGAAGGCTTGATGCTGAAAAATCAAATTAACATTACATTTTAATGTTTGAAAATGTTCCAACGTCCTTCTCTACAATTAGACAAAGTGTGGGAGTAACTCAGTCGGTCGGACAGTCCTGGGTGAGAAGATTCTAATCCTCAAGGTAAAAACACTTGGACATGTGGACAATGCCTGGAGATGTATCTCCAACCAGGACCATTGTGTCTCTGCAGTCAGGACTCCTACAGGTTGGACCAATATTAAGGTAGTCCATTATATTTAGACTAAAATTCTTAAGGGTCTGAAGAGTCCCAAGCCTGAATTAGCAATCCATATTCTCCAGTGATGTTGCTGGACCCATCGAGTTGCTCCAGAACTGACTTGCAATTTACAAGCACAGCAACACCCCAGTTACCCCATCAAATACACATTAAATTGCACAAGGGTTCTCCCAACCTTGTTGCCCGATGCAGTACTCTACACGTGGACATTGAAAGTTCTATATAAACAAACATTCAGTGGTGCCCAGGTGGTTAAAAATACCTGGAAAACCCCAACCCCCCAGATCTTCAGTCAAAAATTGTCGAGTCAGGGTGGAAGAGCAGAGCTAAGGAGCAGCAAGGACAAGAGTAGAACCGAGAGTACTGAAGAAATGGATTGTAACAATGTAGATGCAGCCAAATGTATGGTGAGACAACGAGCTGGAGTAACTCAGCGGGTCAGGCAACATCTCTGGTGAGAAGGAACAGGTGACGTTTCGGGACGAGACTATAATTCAAACCCTGTAACGTTCAACGCCCTTGCTAATCAAAAATCTATCTCCGCCTTAAAAATATCCATCGACAGCCTCCACACCCCTCTGTAGCAATGAATTCTACAGATTCACCGCCCTCCGACTAAAGAAATTCCCCACTGTGCAGTATGCGGTGCAATGCACTAAGTGTGTGGACAAAAAGATCTGTCTACGTTCTACAGAGATGCTGCCTGACCAGAGTCTAACTGGTACTTTGTCCACATGTCAGATGGACATGCAGTGCAGCGGATCACCACACGGTGGGAGTGTTGACCACAAACTGGATGGACCTGCAGTGCAGCGGATCACCACATGGTGGGAGCGTTGACCACAAATTGGATGGACCTGCAGTGCAGCGGATCACCACACGGTGGGAGTGTTGACCACATATTGGAGCGACCTGTTGTACAAATTCACTACACATTGGGAGCACTGTCTACAAATTAGATACAATTGTTCTCCTTACTGCAAAATGGTGCTTCATTGCTTTGTAACCCGTTTCATTTCCCCATAAAGCACCCATTGCCCAAATGCCAAAGAGAACATGGATAGGTGACGTTTCACAGAGTGCTGGAGTAACTCAGCATCACTGGAGAACATTTATAGGTGACGCTTCACAGAGTGCTGGAGTAACTCAGCGGGTCAGGCAGTATCTCTCGAGAACATTTATTGGTGACGTTTCAGAACAGGACCCTTCTTCACATTGTACTAAAATAAATACATTAAGACCAACTAAAGTGTGGAAACAGGCCCTCTGGTCCACTAAGTCAGCACAATCCAGCAATCACCCCGTACGCTAGTACTATCCTACACATTATGGACAGTTTACTAAAACCAATTAACCTGCAAATCTGAATGTCTTTGGTGTTGGAAGAAGCCAGAACACATGGAGAAAACCCACATGGTCACAGGCAGAACATACAAACTGTACAGACAACACATGTTGTCAGTGTCTTTGGTGTGTTGGAAGCCAGAACACCTGGAGAAAACCCACATGGTCACAGGCAGAAAATACAAACTATACAGACAACACATGTTGTCAGGATTGAACCCAGGTCTCTGGCGCTGTGAGGCAGCAACTCTACCACTGTGCTGCCCAATCTTTCCCCAAACACTGAAACCCAAGAGAGGTTTTGAAACAGGGGCCTTACCTTAAAGTAATCTCCAGGAAGACCAGATCCCGAGAGCTGACAAAGATGTACAAAACAGTCAAATTAATACACCACAAATATTAAACTTTACTTTCCCTGTAACAGGAGCCAACTACAACCGGGGAACATGGCTCTGTTCATAGACAAAGTGCTGGAGGCATTCAGCAGTTCAGGCACAATCTGCCTGACTGCAAGTGGAATGGACAGATGACACCTCAGGTCAGCAACCTTCCTCAGACTGATGAAAGAGAGTGAAAAGAGGCAGAGGCACGCAGGACAAAGCCAGCAAGTAAATATGTGGTACACGTGAGGCGTGATGAGCATATGGATGGAGTGAGTGCCAAAGGCTCAAGGTGAAAGAGACAAAATGCCAAATAAGGAGAGAATGGAAATATGAAACTAGGAGAGATATGGGAGGAAGGGATAGATGGAATATGGGACTGTTTGAGAGATGAGTGTACAGTGGGTGGGAAAGGACTAGTGTTAGTTGGTTAGTTAGTGAGTTAATTAGTTAGTCAATTAACTAGTTAGTCAGTCAATTAGTTAGTCAGTCAACTAGTACAGTGTTGGGGGGAGTGAAGGAAAGTACACTCAACCCTCAACTTCTTGTCCCATATTTCCCTTTTACCTTCCCACCCCACCTCCCTCTGGCTTTACATTTCACAGCTCTTGTCCTTATCCCACACATTTTATCACTTTCACCTTCAGCCTTTGTCACTTACTTCACCCATCTGCCCATCACCCACTCACCTGTATCCACCCATCGCCTGTCAGGCAGTACCCCAACCCCCACCTCATTTCCAGCTTTCTCCCGTATTTGTCTGAAGGCTCCCGACCTGATTAGTCATCTGTCCATTTCTTCAGATGCTGCCCGACCCACCAAGTACCTCCAGCACTATTGCTTATGCTCATATTCCAGCGCCCCGAATTGAAAGAACCGTGAATAAAAATTAATTAGAGATAGCGTGGAAACAGGCCGTCTGGCCCAGCGAGTCTGCACAATCCAGCGATTACCCCGTATACTAGCACTATCCTACACACTAGAGACAGTTTACTAAAACCAATTAACCTACAAATCTCTGAGCCAGCCTACAGATGCTGCCTGACCCATCGAGTTCCTCCAACTCTGCTTTTATTGCTAAAGATCCAGCATCCTGAATTATAAAACCCTTGACCAAAAATAAATAAGAAACCCCATTGTTAATCTTTCAAAAACTTATCTCCACTGAAACCAAAAAAGGGATTGAAATAGGGGCCTTACCTTCACACCATCTCCATGAAGATCAAATCCAGATAGACTGGATAAAGTTGCAGGAACGTTAAGGGCGTGCAGCAGTTCACAATATCAGAGGAAACCCGACCACAACAGACCAGACTCTACTTTAACCGACAAAAACATTAAATGAGACTTCTGTATCAGGAGAACAGCAATGGGAAATAAGTTTATTCCATCTTACGCCAACATTTGGCAGAACGGGAAGAGACAGTCTAACCCCAGCAGACATTTCCAGCAGCACAGGTCCAGTCCTTGGAGATCCTGGGTGGAAACAAACGCAAATTATTCAGAGCAAACAGATTGCAGCAACGCAGACACTCACCAAACCAAACATAGATATAGACCAACTCTAAAGAACTACAGTAGGGTGAATGGAAGGGGCGGGATTAGTAAATTGTAATAAGCCTCAAGAGCCATGACTATTAAACTCACATTCCCTCAGATAACTTTAACCAAGGAATAACTAGGTCACAAACAGTGCTGGAGGTACTCAGTGGGTCAGGCACCACCTGCCCGACTGCAAAGGAATGGACAGATGTTTCAGATCAGGACCTTTCTTCAGAGTGATGGAGTTGGGAGAAAGCTGGAAAGAGATGGGAGCAGGACAAAGCCTGGTGAGTGATGCTGGATACAGTTGGGGGCTGATTAGCAGATAGGGGAGTAGTGACAAAGGCTAGAGGTGAAGAGGAGACAAGTGTCAGACAAGAAGAGGTGTGACATGCAAAGCCAGAGAGAGGGATCTGGGAAAGAGGGGAATGTGGGACAGTGATGAGCGTACATTAGAGGGGAAAGGAGTAGGGTGACCGGAGTGTTGAGTGAGGTGCACACCAGGGTGGGGAGTGTAGGGAAAGAGGGGGTGTCCCTTCATCAGTATGCTCATTCCCATCTCCAAGTCCCATTCCCTTTTATCCCTTCTGGTCCCATTACACCCGGATAACCGGCCCATTACACCCGCATACCCGGCCCATTACACCCGGCCCATTACAACCACATACCCGTCCATTACTCCCTCATACCTCGCTCCAGCTTTACATTTCACACCTCTGGAATGTTTTGTCATCTTTTCACCTCTAGCCTTTGTCCTTTTCTCCACCATCTGCCCATCATCCCATCACCTGTATCCACCCATCACTTGCCAAGCTTTGCCCCATTTCCCTTTTCCAACCTTCTCCCACTACTCCAGTCTGAAGGCTTCCAAGCTGATGTCATCTGTTCATTTCCTCCACAGATGTTGCCTGACCCGCTGAATTCTGCCAGCACTGTTTATTTGTTCCATGGCCAAAACCCAGAATAAATCCCTGTTAGGATGAAGGCCAAGACAATGAGGAAGTGGGGAGCCTAATGAAGGCAAGTGGATTTAGACAAGGGTAATGATCTAATGGGCCAGCCCAAAGTGGCCGTTCCCCAGTCAAGACCTCAGATTGGACAAGTCTTCAGGTCACCGTATCCTCAAGCACAAGTACACACCAGGCAAAGTCCAGAGACAGAAGGCAGCGCCATCCAGTCAAGTGGTGTCAGGAGAAGGTGATCACTGGTATCATGCTGGCGGAGGGGAATCCACCACATTGGCATGTGGAACCAATATCTCACCCCCATATATCCCCCTCACTGTCCGCATACATCCCCATACACCCCCCACCCCCATATATCCCCCTCACTGTCCCCATACATCCCCCACTCCCCATACATCCCCCTCACTGTCCCCATACACCCCCCACTCCCCATACATCCCCCACACATCCCCCTCACTGTCCCCACCCCCCCCCCCCCATACATCCCCCTCACTGTCCCCATACACCCCCACCCCCATACATCCCCCTCACTGTCCCCACCCTGGAAGGTGATCACTGGTATCATGCTGGCAGAGGGGAATCCACCACATTGGCATGTGGAACCAATATCTCACCCCCCATACATCCCCCCCCCCCCACTGTCCCCACCCCCCATACATCCCCCCCCCCATACATCCCCCCACTGTCCCCACCCCCCATACATCCCCCCCATACATTCCCCCCATACACCCCCCTCACTGTCCCCACCCCCCATACATCCCCCCCCCATACATCCTCGTCCCCACCCTGACCAACAGCCCCAGGTACAGGCAGAAACTCACTACTAGAGACACAAGTACATACCAGTGGTCCCTGTTAAACTCCTTCAAGTAGGCCCAGACCACAACTTTAGTGAATAAACCTTAATGAGGGGAAGGGGCAATGTAATCTTTAAACTAAAGTGGGCCCCAAGCTGAGACAGGCTGAGCCCAATTAGAGAAAACAATTGTTAATCTTTCCCAAACCTTCATCCACACTGAAGCCCAAGAGAAGGTTCTAAACAGGGGCCTTACCTATGTACCAACTCCATAACCATATTCACATAGACCAAGTTATATACAAAACAAACCAATGTCACGTTAGTGATTTGTAGTCTGCTGACATCCTCCTTCACACTGGACACCTAGAGAGGAAGAGATTCCAATTGAAATTAAATGTCATGAGAAACAGGATCGGCCATTGAAAGGATTGTAGTGAACCCTACAGGGTAGCAGAATACATTGACTACTGTAATTCACTGGCACAGCAACATGCCAGCTTTGTTGAAGGGCAGCACAGTGGCACAGTGGTAGAGTTGTTACCTTACAGTGCCAGAGACACGGGTGCTGTCTGTACGGAGTTTGCACGTTCTCCCAGTGACCAAGTGGGTTTTCTCAGAGATCTTCACTTTCCTTCCACTATCCAAAGATGTGCAGATTTGTACGTTAATTGACTTGGTATAAATGTAACATTTTCTCTAGTGTGTGTAGGATAGTGTTAATGTGCAGGGGTCGCTGGTCGGTGCAGACTCGGTGGGCCAAAGGGCCTGTATCCGCGCTGTGTCTCTAAATGTGAAACCTACCATGTCACATGAAGTGTTCTCCCCGACACTGCCCCTGATACCATACCCTTTACCATGGACATTGAAACCCTGTGCACAAACAGATACGAGCATACAGCCAGTTCAAATATCTGGAGAAACACACCATGACAAGCCAGATACTACTTTAACCAACAAAGAAATACTTTGAATTAAATGAGACGTACAAGTAAAGGAACAGTAGCGACGTTTGGCAGAATGGGGAAGAGAGTCTAACTCTGGCAGACTCTTCCAGCATCAGAGGACCTAGTCTTTGGAGATCCTGGGTGGAAACTGGGTGGAAATTGATTCTGGCAACATAGACAAACATACTAAACCAAATATAGATTTAGACCAATTCCAAACAAAGCTACAGTTGGGTGAATGGAAGGGGCAAGATTACCAGGTTGGGGGGGGGGGTGCAGGGAAAGAGGGGTTCCCATCACCAGTATGCCGATTCCCCACCTTCATGCCACATTTCCCTTTTATCCCCTCCCATGTCAAACCGAACACTTATTCTCACCTAGTCCCATCTACCTGCACTCAGACCATAACTCTCCATTCCTTTCCCATCTATATACCTATCCAATTTATTTTTAAATGATAAAATCGAACCTGCCTCCACCACTTCCACTGGAAGCTCATTCCACACAGCTACCATTCTCCGAGTAAAGAAGTTCCCCCTCATCTTCTCAAATCCATCTGCTAATCACCCACCCCACATGCCAGGCTTTGTCCCACCCCCACTTCCCATCTTTCTCCCCGCTACTCCAGTCTGTAGGTTTCTAACCCAAAAGACCATCTGTCTATTTCCCCCACAGATGCTGCCTGACCCTCAGAGTTCCTCCAGCACTCTGCTCAACATTCCAGCACCCTGAAATACAAGGAATGTGACCACAAAGCAATTAAGAAAATACATTGTTAATCTTTCTCAAAGATTTATCCTCATTGAAACCACAAGAGGGTCTAAACAAGGGCCTTAACGTCATACCATCTCCACAAATACTAGATTGACTTGGTTATAACAAAAAAACAGATCACTTTAATGATTGAAATCTCCTGATATTCTTGATCACCAATTAGTCTAAGATCGGTAGTGGGGAAACTGCAAGAGTCAGTTATTAAAGATGGGATAGCAGCACATTTGGAAAGTGGTGAAATCATTGGACAAAGTTAGCATGGATTTACGAAAGGTAAATCATGTGTGACGAATCATATAGAATTTTTCGAGGATGTAACTAGTAGAGTGGATAAGGGAGAACCAGTGGATGTGTTATATCTGGACTTTCAGAAGGCTTTTGACAAGGTCACACATAAGAGATTAGTATACAAACTTAAAGCACACGGTATTGGGGGTTCAGTATTGATGTGGATAGAGAACTGGCTGGCAAACAGGAAGCAAAGAGTAGGAGTAAACGGGTCCTTTTCAGAATGGCAGGCAGTGACTAGTGGGGTACCGCAAGGCTCAGTGCTGGGACCCCAGCTATTTACAATATATATTAATGATTTGAACGAGGGAATTGAATGCAACATCTCCAAGTTTGCGGATGACACAAAGCTGGGGGGCAGTGTTAGCTGTGAGGAGGATGCTAGGAGGCTGCAAGGTGACTTGGGTAGGCTGGGTGAGTGGGTAAATGCATGGCAGATGCAGTATAATGTGGATAAATGTGAGGTTATCCACTTTGGTGGCAAAAACAGGAAAGCAGACTTATCTAAATGGTGGCCGATTAGGAAAAGGGGAGATGCAAC
Organism: Amblyraja radiata; assembly: GCF_010909765.2. Taxonomy (NCBI): domain Eukaryota; kingdom Metazoa; phylum Chordata; class Chondrichthyes; order Rajiformes; family Rajidae; genus Amblyraja; species Amblyraja radiata. The sequence continues at coordinate 70,075,174 of NC_045965.1, read as the reverse complement.
GAGACCTGGGTGTCATGGTACACCAGTCATTGAAAGTAGGCATGCAGGTGCAGCAGGCAGTGAAGAAAGCGAATGGTATGTTAGCATTCATAGCAAAAGGATTTGAGTATAGGAGCAGGGAGGTTCTACTGCAGTTGTACAGGGTCTTGGTGAGACCACACCTGGAGTATTGCGTACAGTTTTGGTCTCCAAATCTGACGAAGGACATTATTGCCATAGAGGGAGTGCAGAGAAGGTTCACCAGACTGATTCCTGGGATGTCAGGACTTTCATATGAAGAAAGACTGGATAGACTCAGCTTGTACTAACTAGAATTTAGGAGATTGAGGGGGGGGGGGGGAATCTTTTAGAAACTTACAAAATTCTTAAGGGGTTGGACAGGCTAGATGCAGGAAGATTGTTCCCAATGTTGGAGAAGTCCAGAACAAGGGGTCACAGTTTAAGCACAGCTTAAGGATAGAGGGGAAATCCTTTAGGACAGTATGAGAAAAACATTTTTCACACAGTGAGTGGTGAATCTCTGGAACTCTCTGCCACAGAAGGTAGTTGAGGCCAATTCATTGGTTATATTTAAGGGAGTAAGATGTGGCCCTTGTGGCTAAAGGGATCAGGGGGTATGGAGAGAAGGCAGGTACGGGATACGGAGTTGGATGATCAGCCATGATCATATTGAATGGCGGTGCAGGCTCGAAGGGCCGAATGGCATACTCCTGCACCTATGTTTCTATGTTACTCCAGCAATGTGTCTATCTTTGGTATAAACCAGCATCTACAGGTTTTTGTTTCTACATTTACATCAGCCAGATTCAATTTCAGTTGTGATACGGTTAGGGTATCATCACTTTAGTAAACATAGAAAATAGGTGCAGGAGGCCATTCAGCCCTTCGAGCCTGCAACACCATTCATTGTGATCATGACTGATTGTCTCAAATCAATAACCCGTGCCTGCCTTCTCCCCATATCCCTTGACTCCACTAGCCCCTAGAGCTCTATCTAACTCTCTCTTAAATCCATCCAGTGACTTGGCCCCCACTGGCCTCTGTGGCAGGGAATTCCACAAATAAGATTTCAAAGATACATCCTTTTATTCTGACACTGTGCCCTCTGGTGCAAGACTCTCCCACTAGTAGAAACATCCGTTTAGTTTGGAGATACAGCACAGAAACAGCACAATTCCAGTTGCACCAGAAAAAAATCATCATTAAAAACCCTGGATACTTCAAATGACAACAATTATAAGGAAAAGTCAGCAGAATTAATCAAAGAAGCAAACACAATTCAGTAGAAAGCTGTAGTTTTCTCACCGACCTCATGCCCTGGAGATGTAGATCCACATCAGACACAAGGGGAGACTCCCTGTCTCTACCCTGAGCTCTGCTCCCATCCACAGCCCAGGACCACTGCTCCCATCCACAGCCCAGGACCACTGCTCCCATCCATCCACAGTCCAGGACCACTGCTCCCATCCATCCACAGTCCAGGACCACTGCTCCCATCCATCCACAGTCCAGGACCACTGCTCCCATCCATCCACAGCCCAGGACCACTGCTCCCAGCCACAGCCCAGGACAACTGCACTCAGACACTCCTACAACTCCCCCTTTTATACACAGCAGCTGACAATGTTCTAATCAGCTCCAATCAAGCCAATTACCACATTAACCCTTCGCCCACCAGTGGCCGATCAATGTTTGTTGCACTACATCATGATATCCACCTGGGGCAGTAGTTGTCTGTGGGACAATGTTTGTTGTACACATCATGATATCCACCTGGGGCAGTAGTTGTCTGTGGGACAATGTTTGTTGTACACATCATGATATCCACCTGGGGCAGTAGTTGTCTGCGGGACAATAATTGCCCTCCGACTTGTTGCTCTTTGCATAAAGTGGGTGCTTGCATTTCCTTAAGTCAGAGAAGACCATAACACACAGAATCAGAATTAGGCCATTCGGCCCATCGAGTCTACTCCACGATTCAATCATCGCTGATCTATCTCTCCCTCCCAACCCCATTCTTCTGCCCATAGCCCCTGACACCCGCACTAATCAAGAATCTATCTATCTCCGCCTTAAATATATCCACTGACTTGGCCTCCACCGCCGTCTGTGGCAATGAATCCCACAGATTCACCACCCTCTGGCAAAATAAATTCCTCCTCATCTCCTTCCTAAAGGAATTTAATTCTGAGGCTGTGTCCTCTGGTCCTAGACTCTTCCACTAGTGGAAACATCTTTTTAGTTTAGTTTAGAGATACAGCATGGAAACAGGCCCTTCAGCCCACAGAGTCTGTACCGACCAGTGATCACCCTGTACACTCGCACTATCCCACACACTAGGGACAGTTTTACAATTACCAAATTACCAAAGGCAATTAACCTACAAACCCGCACGTCTTTGGAGTGTGGGATGAAACCGGAGCGCCCGGAGAAAACCCACGCAGGTCATGGAGAGAACGTGCAAACCCGTAGTCAGGATGGAACCCGGGTCTCTGGCGCTGTGAGGCAGCAACACCACCGTGCCGACCTATTTTTTGTTATTTTTCTATCCATGATTCCATTTTTTATTCAACACCAGCTCGCTGGTTCACAAATTGTTCACATTGAGAATGTCAACGTGAGGGGCAACTTTTCCACACAGAGGGTGGTGAGTGTGTAGAACGAGCTGCCGGAGGAGGTAGTTGAGGCTGGGACTATCACACTTGGACAGGTACATGGATAGGACAGGTTTGGAGGGATGTGGGCGAAACACAGGCAGGTGGGACTAGTGCAAATGGGGCATGTTGGCCGGTGTGGGCAAGATATAACCATATAACCATATAACCATATAACAATTATATAATTGTTCTCCTCTATAATCTTTGGTTGAGCGTTTGGGATGCTCTGTGCAGTTTTAATAACTCTCTGCAGCGCTCTCCTCTCAGCCACAGTGCAGCTAGCAAACCACACCAGGATGTAGGTATGTTACAATACTTACCTTCAGCAGCGCTGCAGTTCTGCCACTGGTCGTGTGCGCAATTTTGGCGCGTTTGAGGGGGGGCGGGGTTAAAACGCAATTTTCTCTTACCTTGTCCTGGATTATATTTTGTCGGAGTCCAAGCGTTTGCTGAAGAATCGTTCTGACGGCCATTCTGTGTCTTTTTTATTTAAATCGCCTGACAATTTCAACGCTGGAGTCATTTTAAAACCAGTTTCTAAAGCCGTAAACGCCGACAACGGGGACGGATTTTATGTAGGTGACAGGTAAAAGAAAGTTGTTTATTTTTATGTATAAAAGTGCTTCTTAAGATGCCTTTAGTGCACATTTTATGTTGCGAAATGGCGATTTAGTCCCCATACGAACCGGCATGCCGATATGGGGGTATAAATCACCACAACTTCAACGTTCCAAATGGTCCCGTTCCAGTAAAACCCACTCGCAAGTTGATTTAAATGGCCATTAATTTACAGGTATTAAACATTAAATTCCTTCCATTTGGCCTATAAATCCATGACAATGAAATTTAAAAAACATGTTTTATTGTGAATTCTTGTGTGAATGTTATTTGGACTCTTAGGCTATTTAAAAATGTTAATCTATTCTTTAGAAATTGATAGATGTTTAGATCTAGTAATTGAATTTTGTAATTAGCTACAATTAAGTAACTAACTAATTATATGCTTTAATTTCAAGTCATCTAAGTAAGATTGTTTCATATTTGTTTCAGAATGCTTCAATCTATAATAACTGAACATTTCTTTCAGTTCTCTTACTTTTTAAGAAAGTTATGGGCTTTTGACTGTCCTTGATCACAGCTTTTGCGTTAAGTCAATGAAAAAGCAATAGGGAACAAGATGCTTATTTCCGAGTATGAAAATGGCCATAACTTTTTTAATACTGAAGATATGAAAGTGAATTAGGTGTCAAATTAAACTTCTTTTTATGCTTTATCTGATGGGATAAATTACAGACTTGATTTTTAAAATCTCAAAATGTTGTAACATTGCTACAGGATGCCATAGGAGAGGATACTTTCCACGGCGCACCGGTAGAAGGACAGCAGCAGCGGCTGTGAAACGTTTGCTCTCCGCAGAGACCTCAGGAAATATAGCCGCTGCTGTGACTTCTTCACGAGAGTGACGGTGTTCATTGTCCATTTGAGGTCCTGGGAGATGTATATTCCCAGGAACTTAAAGTCAGTGACTCTCTCCACCATGTCTCCTTTGATGTAGAGAGGAGCAGGTTCCTCTCTCCTCCTCCTGAAGTCAATAACCAGTTCTTTTGTTTTGGTTGGACCTGTTTCCTTGACTCAGTGACTGGTGTAGATGGGGCATGTTGGCCGGTGTGGGCAAGTTGGGCTGAAGGAAGGGCCTGTTTCTGCAACTCTGGGACTAGTGTGCGGCAACTCTGGCTGCCGTGAAGAGAGAGTGGACGCTGGCACGATTTGGTTGCCGCTGCTCCCTCTTCACACTGTGTTTTTGATTTTCTGTTTTTGGATTGAATCCTGTTTTTAATTTGTGTCTCTGTGATGTCCTTATTGTTATATGTTTACTATGTAAGGTGTCCTTGAGATTTTGTATGAAAGGCGCCCATTAAATATAAAATTTATTATTATTATAGTGTAGATGGGACATCGAGGCCGGTGTGGGCAAGTTGGGCTGAAGGAAGGGCCTGTTTCTGAGCTGGGTGACTAGTGTAAATGAGGCATGTTGGTCGGCCTGGGCAAGTTGGGCTGAAAAGGGGGTTCCCATCACCAGGGTGGTGGGTGCAGGGAAAGAGGGGGTTCCCATCACCAGTATGCCGATTCCCACCTCCATGCCACATTCCCTTTTATCCCCTCCCATGTCCCATTCACCCATAAACTTCCCTCAGGCTTCATCTTCCACACCTCTGCCCTTCTTATCCAACATGTTTTATCACTCTCACCTCTGGTCTTTGTCACTTATTCCATCCATCTGCCAATCACCCACCCCCACATGCCAGGCTTTGTCCCACCCCCACTTTACATCTTTTTTCCCCTACTCCAGTCTGTAGGTTTCCAACCCAAAATGCCATCTGTCTATTTCCCCCTCTGATGCTGCCTGACCCTCAGAGTTCCTCCAGCACTTCTGCTCAACATTCCAGCACCCTGAAATACAAGGAACGTGACCACAAAGCAATTAGGAAAAGACATTGTTAATCTTTCTCAAAGATTTATCCCCATTGAAACCACGGGCCTTAATGTCATACCATCTCCACAAAGACTAGATTAGATAGACTTAGTTATAACAAAAAAAAAACAGACCACTTTAATGATTGAAATCTCCTGACATCCTTGATCACACCCTCTATCACAAGCAGTACTTGGAACAGCAAGTTGACAAAGCCCATCTATCACAATCCATTGAAAACTGGGGACATTAGAAGATCTCCAAAGACCTTGGCACCAACCAGTACAATAACTGTAGAGGGAGAAACAGCAACAGGCGAGAAGATTCTACATTCACCTCAAAATATCAAACACTGGATGGACAGGGCCTGGAAAAATAACTCTAGGCCCAATGTTTCAAGGTCAGTTTATCGTCACATGTACCAATTAAGGTCCAGTGAAATTCAAATGTGTCTGCAGTAGTGAATCCTACAGGGTAGAAGAGGGGGGATCTTATAGAAACTTACAAAATTCTTAAGGGGTTGGACAGGCTAGATGCAGGTAGATTGTTCCCGATGGGGAAGTCCAGAACAAAGGGTCACAGTTTAAGGATAAGGGGGAAATCTTTTAGGACCGAGATGAGGAAAACATTTTTCACACAGAGAGTGGTGAATCTCTGGAATTCTCTGCCACAGAAAGTAGTTGAGGCCAGTTCATTGGCTATATTTAAGAGGGAGTTAGATGTGGCCCTTGTGGCTAAAGGGATCCGGGGGTATGGAGAGAAGGCAGGTACAGGATACTGAGTTGGATGATCAGCCATGATCATATTGAATGGTGCAGGCTCGAAGGGCTGAATGGCCTACTCCTGCACCTATTTTCTATGTTTCTAATAATTGACTATTTTCATATTCAAACTGGCACAACATCATGCCAGCTGTATGAAAGACAACACTTCACACAAACAGTGAACTCCCCGACAGAGTTGCCCAATGCTGTAACTCTTACTATGGGCATCAAACCCTGTGCACAAACAGGAAAATGCAGTCAGTTCAAAATATGTAGAGAATTTCACACAGCTCAGACTACAACTGGAAGAAATATTTTGAATTAAATGATTTAAGTCAGAGGAACAGCGATGGGGAAGGATTTTGCCTAAGGTCCTATCAACATTTGGCTTAATGGGAAGAGAATGTCTAACCACAGAAGACACTTCCAGCAGCATGGGGCCCAGTCTATGGAGATACGCGGTGGAAACTGAATGTCATCCCTTCACAGGGAGATGAACAGGAAATAGATTGTGGCAGTTCCCACTCAGACTAAACCAGATATAGATTCAGACTGACTATATAACTACAGTAGGGTGAACAGAAGGGGCAGGATTAGTAAATTGTAAACTTGAAACAGTGTCCACAAATATTAAACTACTTTCCCTTCGACAGACCCAACTAGGGAATATAACTACGTTTAAAAACAAAGAGCGGGAGGTACTCAGCAGATCAGGCAACATCTTCATCACCACAAAGTGAATGGACAAGCATCATTTAGATCAGGACCCTTCTTCAGATTGTAGATGTAGAAAAAGGAATGAAAAAGAGATGAGGTGGACCAAACCTGTGCAACTGGTAGGTGGATGGAGGCACTTTGTACCTATCCATGTTCTCCAGAGATGCTGCCTGACCCGCTGAGTTACTCCAGCACTCTGTCTTTTTTTGTAAACCAGCATCTGCAGTTCCTTGATTTACATCCCAAATCTTCCCTGGTTTCAAGGCTTTTACAAAATTTGGCATCTAGGCAATGGGTGCATTATGGGGAAAGGAAACAGGTCACAGAGCAATAAAGAACCAGTTTGCAGTAAAGAGCACAATTACATCTAATTTGTAGACAGCAACTCGCAATGTGCAGTGAATTCATATAACAGGTCGCTCCAATTTGTGGTCAACACTCCCACCGTGTGGTGATCCGCCGCACTGCAGACATTGGTGTGAACGCTGTTCGCCGCGGGAGTGTTTTGTTGATAAGGGTGTTATATTAATTTGATGAACATTTGTTTGTAAAACTGTCAACATAGACAGTCTTTGATTGTGCTCATTTGTATGTTTATTTTTATTTTTTATATAAAAGTATTTGTGGGGATTCGCTGCCCTGCAGGCCTGTATTATTCCCAGAAATACCTGCCCTTGTTGTTCCATTGTCATCCCTGCTAGGGCATCTTTCCATCCCCGGTGGGGGTCCCTCTACGCAGGGATTTGCCCCCTCTACATGGGGACCTGGGGTGGAGGGTATTGCACCGAGGTGTTCCCTGCAACCTGTTTCTCTCACGGTTCACAGACTCGCCAGCCGCCTGCCACTGTTGCGGGCTGGAAGAGTCTGTGTACCACGTGTATATGGAGTGTGTGAGGCTGCAGCCACTGTTTGAATACCTAAAGGGGCTGCTCCTTGCCTTCTGGCTGCATTTTTCACCCACCATCCTCATCTTTGGACACCTTGTGCGTAGGGGAGAGGGTAGGGCTGAAGATGTCCTGGTTGGGTTGCTCCTGGGCCTGGCCAAGCTGGCCATCCGCGAGTCACGGCGCCAGACGGTGGAGGACTCTACCCGAGCCAGCTGCATGCCCCTTTTCTGGGGATACGATCGTGCCCGGGTGGGGTTAGAATGGGAATACGCCCTGTCTACGGGCACCCTGGGGGAGTTCCGGGACCGCTGGGCTCTGCAGGGTGTTGAATGTATCCTCAATAAGAATTGTAACATAGTTGTATAGTAGTTTACTATGGATATATGTTTGTATTGTATTATGGTGGTGGGTTCTGGCTTGTTTTATTGTAGTGTAAATATTATTTTTTAATAATTAAATACATTTTTTGATTAATTAAAAATAAATTTTAAAAAGGGCATCTTTCCAGTCAACTTTGGCCAGCTCCTCCCTCATGCCTCCATAGTCCCCTTTATTCAACTGTAACACTGACACCTCCGATCTACCCTTCTCCCTCTCCAATTGTAGATTAAACCTGACCATGTTATGGTCACTGCCTCCTAATGGCTCCTTTACCTCGAAGTCCTCTATCAAATCCGGTTCAATACACAACACTAAATCCAGAATTGCCTTCTCCCTGGTCGGCTTCAATACAATTGCCTTCTCCCTGGTCGGCTTCAATACAAACTTTACTGTGGACATTTAAACAGGAAAAGTAAACTTTCTTTATTAACAATGTATGACCCAGAGAAAGGAGAATGTTACTCTTGGAAGTTCACAGAGTCAGAGTCACCCAGCATGGAAACAGGGCCTTCCTTCAGCCCAACTTGCCCACACTGCCCAACATGCCCCATCTACACTAGTCCCACCCCGACCAACATGCCCCGTCTACACTAGTCCCACCCCGACCAACATGCCCCATCTACACTAGTCCCAACCCGACCAACATGCCCCGTCTACACTAGTCCCACCCCGACCAACATGCCCCATCTACACTAGTCCCACCCCGACCAACATGCCCCATCTACACTAGTCCCACCCCGACCGACATGCCCCATCTACACTAGTCCCACCCCGACCAACATGCCCCAACTACACTAGTCCCACCCCGACCAACATGCCCCATCTACACTAGTCCCACCCCGACCAACATGCCCCATCTACACTAGTCCCACCCCGACCAACATGCCCCATCTACACTAGTCCCACCCCGACCGACATGCCCCATCTACACTAGTCCCACCCCGACCAACATGCCCCGTCTACAGTAGTCCCACCTGCCTGCATTTGGTTGCTCTCAGATTGACATTATTAATGTGAACCAAGGTTGCTGGTGTGAATAATAAATGAAATCATAGATAGCGAAAAAACACGGTGGTGCAGTGGGTAGAGCTGCTGCCTCACAGCGACAGAGACCCGGGTTTCATCCTGACTACGGGTGCTGTCTGTACAGAGTTTGCACGTTCTCTCCGGGCACTCTGGTTTCTCCCACACTCCAAAAACGTGCGGGTTTGTAGGATAATTGGCTTCGGTAAAGATTGTAAATTGTCCCTAGTGTGTGTAGAATAGTGTTAGTGTGCGGGGATCGCTGGTCGGCGCTAGTGTGTGTGGGATAGTGTTAGAGTGCGGGGATCGCTTGTCGGCGCTAGTGTGTGTGGGATAGTGTTAGAGTGCGGGGATCGCTGGTCGGCGCTAGTGTGTGTGGGATAGTGTTAGAGTGCGGGGATCGCTGGTCGGCGCGGACTCAGTGGGGAAGGGCCTGTTTCCGCGTTGTATCTCTAAACTAAACCAGTGTGGTCTCTGTCTCTATCCACAGATTATGCCCCTCATTGGAGTCCAAGGTGCGGAGATTCCCAGGTTAATCTCACCAGGTTTGGTTGGCGCCAGAGGGGTTGGATTCCGCAGTTTTATATCCTCAAGGATTAAATACAACAATCCCAGTAGAACTGCAACATAAACTGGCCAACCGCATCAATTAACTAGAAAATACCCACATCTTAGTTGGGAAGAGAGACATATGAGGAAAGAATGAGATTAGGAGCAAGGAGGTCCTACTGCAGTTGTACAGGGCCCTGGTGAGACCGCACCTGGAGTATTGTGTGCAGTTTTGGTCTCCTAATTTGAGGAAGGACATTCTTGCTATTGAGGGAGTGCAGCTTAGGTTTACAAGGTTAATTCCCGGGATGGCGGGACTGACATGTGATGAAAGAATGGAGTGACTGGGCTTGTATTCACTACTGGAATTTAGAAGGATGTGAGGGGATCTTATGGAAACATATAAAATTCTTAGAGGTTTGCACAGGCTAGATGCAGGAATCATGTTCCCCATGTTGGGGGAGTCCAGTACCAGGGGCCACAGTTTAAGAATAAGGGGTCGGCTATTTAGAACTGAGACGAGGAGAAACTTTTCCATCCAGTGAGTTGTGAATCTGTGGAATTATCTGCCACAGAAGGCAGCGGAGGCAAATTCACTGGATGATTTCAAGAGAGAGTTAGATTTAGCTCTTAGGGCTAATGGAATCAAGGGATATGGGGAGAAGGCAGGAACGGGGTACTGATTGTGGATGATCAGCCATGATCACATTGAATGGTGGTGCTGGCTCGAAGGGCCGAATGGCCTCCTCCTGCACCTATTTTCTATGTTTCTATGGCATAGAGAGAGGGGAGAGAAGGGGAAATGTGTTTGCTGAAGTGACCTCTCGCCCTCCCTCTCTCTACCCCTCCCCCTCTCTACCCCCCCTCTCTCTACCCACCCCCTCTACACCCCTCACTACCCCCTCTACCCCCCTCTCTAGCCCTCCCCTCTTTACCCCCCCCCCTCTCTCTACCCACCCCCCTCTACCCCCCTCACTACCCCATCTACCCCCCTCTCTAGCCCTCCCCTCTTTACCCCCCTCTCTACCCACCCCCCCCCCCTTCTACCCCCCTCACTACCCCCTCTACCCCCCTCTCTACCCCCCTCTCTAGCCCTCCCCTCTTTACCCCCCCCCTCTCTCTCTACCCCCCTCTCTACCCCCCTCTCTCCCCTCCTCAGCGTGGAGATTGTGTGAGCGGAGAGGGTTGGGGGAGGAGAAAGGGAGAGGGATGAGAGATGGGGAGGGAGAGGGAGGAGAGAGAGAGAGGAAGGAGAGAAAGAGGGAAAGAGAGAGGGAGAGAGGTAGTTGAGGCAGGTTCTATCGCAACGTTTAAGAAGCAATTAGACAGGTACATGGATAGGACAGGATTAGAGGGGCATGGGCCAATTGCAGGCAGGTCGAATCAATGTAGAATCTAGGTGGTGAATCTGTGGAATTCTTTGCCACAGACGGCTGTGGAGGCCACAAGTCAGTGGATATATTTAAGGCAGAGATAGATAGATTCTTGATCAGTGCGGGTGTCAGGGGTTATGGGGAGAAGGCAGGAGAATGGGGTTAGGAGGGAGAGATAGATCAGCCATGATTGAATGGCAGAGTAGGCTTGACGGGCCGAATGGCCTTATTCTACTCCTATCACATGGTCTTATGGGGCAGAGGAGGGGGCGTCTGCCTCATGGTCAACTCTGCGTGGTGTTCCGACGTGGCAGTCCTGTCCTGTCCAACTCCTGCTCTCCACACCTCGAACATCTGGCGGTGAAGTGCCGTCCCTTCTACCTCCCGAGAGAATTCACCTCCGTTATCCTGACCGCGGTCTACATCCCACCCCAGGCAGACGTCCGTTTGGCACTGGAGGAGCTGCATGCCGTGGTCAGCAAACACCAGACGTCTTACCCCGAGGCATTTACCACCATTGCTGGGGACTTCAATAAGGCGAACCTCAAGAAATCACTCCCCAACTTCCACCAACATGTCTCCTGCTGCACCAGAGGACCTAACACCCTCGACCACTGCTACACCACCATCAAGAATGCCTATCGTTCTATCCCTCGCCCTCACTTCGGTAAGTCCGACCATACCGCGGTGCTGCTTCTTCTTGCCTACAAGCAGCAATTAAAGAGCGCACCCCCAGAAGTGAGGACAGCACAGAGCTGGTCGGGGGGGGGGGGGGGGGGGGGGGGCTCAGAAGAACAACTCCAGGACTGTTTGGAGTCTGTAGACTGGGCAATGTTCAAGGACTCGGCAACGGACTTGAACGAATATGCCACAGTCGTTACAGACTTCATAAAGAAATGTGTGGAGGACTGCATCCCTACAAAAACCTTCCGAGTGTTTCCCAATCAGAAACCTTGGATGAACTATGAGATCCGTACTCTCCTGAAGTCCAGACACAGGGCATTCACATCCAACGATACAGTGGCCTACATGAAGACCAGATACGACCTTGGTAAGGCTATCAAAAAGGCCAAAAGGGACTTCTGCTCCATACTGGAGGACGAGACAGATGTTCGGCAGCTGTGGCAGGGTCTGAGTGCAATCACCTCCTACAAGGCAAAACCAGGAGGCAACTTGAATGCCGGTGTAACATCACTCCCTGACGAGCTCAATGCGTTTTACGCACGCTTTGACAGGGAGAATACTGATGTGCCTTCCCGATCCCCCATTCGCTGTGATGGCATTTCAGTCTCAGTCACAGAGGCCGATGTCAGGAAATCCTTCGGAGGGGTGAACCCCCGAAAAGCACCTGGACCTGATGGTATACCCGGCCGTGTTCTAAAAACCTGTGCGGACCAACTGGCGGGAGTTTTTACGGACATTTTCAACCTCTCACTTCTGAGGTCTGAGGTCCCCACCTGCTTTAAAAGGGCATCAATTATACCGGTGCCCAAGAAGAGTAAGGTGACGTGCCTCAATGACTATCGACCAGTGGCACTAACGCCGGTGGTGATGAAGTGCTTTGAGAAGTTGATCATGGAGCAAATCAACTCCTACATCGACAAAAACCTGGACCCACTGCAGTTCGCATACCGCCACAACAGATCAACGGTGGATGCGATCTCGCTGGCCCTCCACTCCGCACTGGACCACTTGGACAACAAAAACTCATATGTCAGGCTGTTATTCATTGATTACAGCTCGGCATTTAACACAATCATCCCCTCCAAACTGGTTACCAAACTCGCAGAACTGGGTCTCTGCGCATCCCTCTGCAACTGGATCCTCGACTTCCTCGTCCACAGACCACAGTCTGTTCGTATTGGTGTAAATGTGTCAGCCTCAATAACAATCAGCACGGGAGCACCTCAAGGCTGCGTGCTCAGCCCCCTGCTGTACTCACTCTATACCCATGACTGCGTAGCGAACCACAGTGCGAACTCCATCATCAAGTTCGCTGATGACACCACTATTGTGGGGCGTATCACTGATGGGGATGAGTCAGAGTACAGAAGAGAGATCGAGCAACTGTCCATATGGTGCCAGCGCAATAACCTGGCCCTGAACACCAGCAAAACCAAGGAACTGATTGTGGACTTTGGAAGGAGTAGGAGGGGGACCCACAGCCCCATTTATATCAACGGGTCGATGGTTGAAAGGGTCAAGAACTTCAAATTCCTGGGGGTGCACATCTCTGAAGATCTTTCCTGGTCCGAGAACACGAACGCAATTATCAAAAAAGCTCATCAGCGCCTCTACTTCCTGAGAAGATTACGGAGAGTCGGATTGTCAAGGAAGACTCTCTCTAACTTCTACAGGTGCACAGTCGAGAGCATACTGACCGGTTGCATCGTGGCTTGGTTCGGAAATTTGAGCGCCCTGGAGAGGAAAAGATTACAAAAAGTAGTAAACACTGCCCGGTCCATCATCGGCTCTGACCTTCCTTCCATCGAGGGGATTTATCGCAGTCGCTGCCTCAAAAAGGCTGGCAGTATCATCAAAGACCCACACCATCCTGGCCATACACTGATCTCCCTGCTACCTTCAGGTAGAAGGTACAGGAGCCTGAAGACTGCAACAACCAGGTTCAGGAATAGCTACTTCCCCTCAGCCATCAGGTTATTAAACCTGGCTCGGGCAAAACTCTGATTATTAGCAACCACTTTCTGTTATTTGCACTACCAGTTTATTTATTCATGTGTGTATATATTTATATCATGGTATATGGACACATTTATCTGTTTTGTAGTAAATGCCTACTATTTTCTGTGTGCTTAAGCAAAGCAAGAATTTCATTGTCCTATACAGGGACACATGACAATAAACTCACTTGAACTTGAACTTGAACTTGTTTTTACTCAGAGCAACAAAAAGAAACAGGAGAAAACACTGATTGGCTCTAGCCCAAGTGGGAGGAGAGTTAGAAGTGAGTCAGAGGGAGAAAACAATTGAAAGCTGAGGAATTTGGTTTGTAAATTGGTAAATTAGGCAATTTATCAGTGAATATAAACAAGACGGCTCTTCGGGAGCGGCCCTGTGAGAAAAGTGTGAGTCTTTGGCTGGAGAGTCTTTGGCTGGAGAGTCTTGCGGAGAGGAGGCTGGGGAGAGGGGGCTGAGGAGAGGGGGCTGAGGAGAGGAGGCTACGCAATACGCTGGAGAGGGAGAGACGAAAGAAGGAGATGTCAGGCAAGCTGATTCAGTGTGATGCTTGCAGTATGTGGGAGGTCTAGGACACCGCTGGTGCCTCTGGCTGCTACAAATGCGAGAAGTGCATCCGGGTGTTGTACCTCTTGTGAACAGGTTCACCCACTTAGAAGCTGTCGGGACAGAAGACGTGCTTACATTGAGCGGCGGACTGGCTTGCGACGCGAATAGGGCTGTTGAGCCAAAACCAAAAAGGCCTAAGGCAGGCAACGCCATTGTAGTGGGAGACTCCATTGTGAGAGGTACGGACAGGGGTTTCTGCGGCAACAGACGGGATGCGAGGATGGTGTGCTGCCTTCCTGGTGCTAGGATCCAGGATGTCACGGACAGAGTGCAGAAAATCCTCAAGGGCGAAGGTGAACATCCGGAAGTGGTAGTGCATGTCGGCACAAACGATGTCGGAAAGAAGGGGATGAATATTCTGCAGCGTGACTTTAGAGAGCTCGGAGAAATGCTGAAAAGCAGGACCTCCAGGGTTGTTATCTCCGGTTTGCTTCCAGTTCCTCGTGCTGGCGAGAGCAGGAACAGGGAGATACGGGACCTGAATGTGTGGCTGAGGTACTGGTGCAGGGGGCAGGGATTTAGATTCTTAGATCACTGGGATCTGTTTTGGAGTAAGGGGGAACTGTACAAATGGGACGGATTGCATCTTAACAGGTGGGGGACCAGCATTCTGGCAGGCTTGCCACTGCTACATGGGTGGTTTTAAACTGAATAAGGGGGTGGGGTGTCAAATGGGATAATCTAGGATGGAGTTAAAGGGAAAGGGTTTCTTAAATGTGTGAGCGGAGAGACAGAGGGGTGTAAAATGAGGGTAGAAGCAATAGGTAGCAAGGTGAAAAGTAAAAGTGGCAGGCAGACAAATCCAGGGCAAAAATCAAAGGCCACTTTTCAACATAATTGTATAAGGGGTAAGAGTGTTGTAAAAACAAGCCTGAAGGCTTTGTGTCTCAATGCAAGGAGCATTCGTAATAAGGTGGATGAGTTGAATGTGCAGATAGCTATTAATGACTATGATATAAGTTGGGATCATGGAGACATGGCTCCAGGGTGACCAAGGCTGGGAGCTGAACATCCAGGGATATTCAATATTCAGGAGGGATAGACAGAAAGGGAAAGGAGGTGGGGTAGTGTTGCTGGTGAGATGGAGGAACTGAGTGAAATCCAGGTTAGCCGGGAAGTGGTGTTGGGTAAATTGAATGGATTAAAGGCCGATAAATCCCCAGGGCCAGATAGGCTGCATCCCAGAGTAGTTAAGGAAGTAGTCCTAGAAATAGTGGATGCATTAGTGATAATTTTTCAAAACTCTTTAGATTCTGGAGTAGTTCCTGAGGATTGGAGGGTAGCTAATGTAACCCCACTTTGTAAAAAGGGAGGGAGAGAGAAAACGGGGAATTACAGACCAGTTAGTCTAACATCAGTAGTGGGGAAACTGCTAGAATCAGTTATTAAAGATGGGATAGCAGCACATTTGGAAAGTGGTGAAATCATTGGACAAAGTCAGCATGGATTTATGAAGGGTAAATCATGTCTGACGAATCTTATAGAATTTCGAGGATGTAACTAGTAGAGTGGATAAGGGAGAACCAGTGGATGTGTTATATCTGGACATTCAGAAGGCTTTCGACAAGGTCCCACATAAGAGATTAGTATACAAACTTAAAGCACATGGTATTGGGGGTTCAGTATTGATGTGGATAGAGAACTGGCTGGCAGACAGGAAGCAAAGAGTAGGAGTAAACAGATCATTTTCAGAATGGCAGGCAGTGACTAGTGGGGTACCGCAAGGCTCAGTGCTGGGACCCCAGCTATTTACAATATATATCAATGATTTGGACGAGGGAATTGAATGCAACATCTCCAAGTTTGCGGATGACACAAAGCTGGGGGGCAGTGTTAGTTGTGAGGAGGATGCTAAGAGGCTGCAAGGTGACTTGGATAGGCTGGGTGAGGGGGAAAATGCATGGCAGATGCAGTATAATGTGGATAAATGTGAGGTTATCCACTTTGGTGGCAAAAACAGGAAAGTAGACCATTATCTAAATGGTGGCCGATTAGGAAAAGGGGAGATGCAACGAGACCTAGGTGTCATGGTACACCAGTCATTGAAAGTAGGCATGTAGGTGCAGCAAGCAGTGAAGAATGCAAATGGTATGTTAGCATTCATAGCAAAAGGATTTGAGTATAGGAGCAGGGAGGTTCTACTGCAGTTGTACAGGGTCTTGGTGAGACCACACCTGGAGTATTGCGTACAGTTTTGGTCTCCTAATCTGAGGAAAGACATTCTTGCCATAGAGGGAGTACAGAGAAGGTTCGCCAGACTGATTCCTGGGATGTCAGGACTTTCATATGAAGAAAGACTGGATAGACTCGGCTTGTACTCGTTAGAATTTAGAAGGCTGTGGGGGGATCTTATAGAAACTTACAAAATTCTTAAGGGGTTGGACAGGCTAGATGCAGGAAGATTGTTCCCGATGTTGGGGAAGTCCATAACAAGGGGTCACAGTTTAAGGATAAGGGGGAAATCTTTTAGGACCGAGATGAGAAAAACATTTTTCACACAGAGAGTGGTGAATCTCTGGAATGCTCTGCCACAGAAGGTAGTTGAGGCCAGTTCATTGGCTATATAATGACCTACTCCTGCACCTATTTTCTATGTCTATGTCTATGTTTCTAATAAGGAGTAAGCCATTTAGAACGGAGATGAGGAAACACTTTTTCTCACAGAGAGTGGTGAGTCTGTGGAATTCTCTGCCTCAGAGGGCAGTGGAGGCAGGTTCTCTGGATGCTTTCAAGAGAGAGCTAGATAGGGTTCTTAAAGATAGCGGAGTCAAGGGGATATGGGGAGAAGGCAGGAACGGGGTACTGATTGTGGATGATCAGCCATGATCATATTGAATGGCGGTGCAGGCTCGAAGGGCTGAATGGCCTACTCCTGCACCTAATTTCTATGTTTCTATGTTGTTCATGTTGATCAGTACAGGATGGGGCAGGTTGGGCCGAAGGGCCTCTTTCCGTGCTGTGTGCTCTATGTCTTGGAATAATGCAGTAATCCAGCAAGAAAAACATTTAACAAACACACTTTCTGAACAAACACGTTTGAATAAAAGGGTTTATTTAAACTGAATACATAGACAATGTACATCCTGAGTAACTCTAAATGTAAATATGTGGCCTTCCTGCTGTTGACGTCTCTCAAGTTCAAAGGGCCTGCCCCACATACGTGTCCTTGGCACGCAAATTACGTGGTCGCGTTGAGGCGTACGGGCATCGTATGGCCACGCGGGGCCGGTCCCACTGACAAGCGGCGAGATGTATGTAGTTGAGCGCGACATCGCGCGGGGCTCCGAAATTTTTGTAGTGATCGAAATCTTCACGCGCCAACGGCCTGTCGCGGAACTGACGGCCAAAGTGGGACAGGCCCCTCCCCCCGGCGCGCTGCTACCTCACAATGCCCTTCCCACAACGTTCCCCCCTCACAGCCCAGAATAACCGGGCAGCATCAATGTGCTAGAGTCTCGCTCACTGATGGAGAGAGTGGTCACACATCTGGGTCTCCCGTCCCGTCCCGTCCCTGCAGTGACACCAAGACCCCCCCATGGCACGGTGATCCATGGGCTCAGGCCGTCCGCGCTAGTGACCGCGACCCAGAAAGACTCTGTACATCGTCTGTCCCGGATCTCCAGTCCTTCTGCCGACAGCCCCGATCAGTTAATGCAAACCTCCTCCACATAGGTACAAGGAAACCAACCCACCTGTGTGTAAACACAGCGTTAGAAACCCCCTTCAGCACCGCCCCACACCCCCACACACCCACACACACACACCCACACACACACACACCCCCACACACACACACACCCACACACACACACCCACACCACACACACACACACACACACCCCCCCCCCCCACACACACGCCCCCACACACACACACACCCCTTCACACACACACACCCACACCATCCCTCCCTCACCCCCGCTCCTCAGTGTTGAGTCTGTTCCATTATCTAAAGGGGCTGCTCCCTGCCTTCTGGCTGCATTTCACACCCACCATCCTGATCTATGGACATCCTGTGCGTAGGGGAGAGGGTAGAGCTGAAGATGTCCTGGTTGTGTTGCTCCTGGGCCTGGCCAAGTTGGCCATCCGCGAGTCACGGTGCCAGGGGGACGAGGGCTTTACCTGAGCCGGCTGCCTTCCCCTATTCCGGGGTTACATCCGTTACCAGGTGGGTTTAGAGAGGGACTACGTCCTGTCCACGGGCACCCTGGGGGTTCCGGGACCGCTGGACACCGCGGGGGGTGGAATGTATCCTTGACCACCATGGGGAATAGTTGCATCATGTTTGTTTTACGTTGTGTTATGATGCAAGGTTTGTTTGGCTTGTACATATTATTTTTGTAAATAATGCATTACATTTATTTTTGGTAAAAATCAGTTTGGCGACAACTGCCACTGTCTCCTGTACACACACTACAGGCAGACTGTCTCCTGTACACACACTACAGGCACACTCGCCCTCCTGTACACACACTACAGGCACACTCACCCCCCTGTACACACACTACAGGCAGACTGTCTCCTGTACACACACTACAGGCACACTCACCCCCCTGTACACACACTACAGTCACACTCACCCCCCTGTACACACACTACAGGCACACTCGCCCTCCTGTACACACACTACAGGCAGACGGTCTCCTGTACACACACTACAGTCACACCCACCCCCCTGTACACACATTACACACTACAGGCAGACGGTCTCCTGTACACACACTACAGGCACACTCGCCCTCCTGTACACACACTACAGGCAGACGGTCTCCTGTACACACACTACAGGCACACTCACCCCCCTGTACACACACTACAGGCAGACTGTCTCCTGTACACACACTACAGGCACACTCACCCCCCTGTACACACACTACAGTCACACTCACCCCCCTGTACACACACTACAGGCACACTCGCCCTCCTGTACACACACTACAGGCAGACTGTCTCCTGTACACACACTACAGGCAGCCTGTCTCCTGTACACACACTACAGGCACACTCACCCCCCTGTACACACACTACAGGCAGACTGTCTCCTGTACACACACTACAGGCACACTCACCCTCCCGTAGACAGACCCGCGCCACCAGCCGTCCGTCCCGGTCTTGCTGTGAATCGTCACCACATCTCCTGTCTTGAGCGACAGCTCCCGCATGTCCCGGGCGGAGAAGTCGTACTGAGCCACAGCTACTCCCAGCTCCCGTAGTCTCGGCACTGCTGATAACAGGAGCGACTCACGGATCAGCAGCAACATTGTGAGCCTTAAGGGCCCGTCCCACTTACGCGACTTTCTCAGCGACTGCCGGCACCCGTCACAGGGGTCTCCGAAAATTTACAACATGTTGAAAATCCAGCGGCGACCAGAACAAGGTACGACTCTTTGGGCGACTACTCACGACCGTACAGACTTCACCCCGCAACATGTCGCCTGTATAGTCGCGAGTCGTCTCCTCAGTCGCCCAAAGAGACGTAGCGTCTATCTGGTTACCGCTGGATTTTCAACGTGTTGAACATTTTCAGCGACCTGCAATGACCTATGACGGGTGCCGGCAGTTGCCGAAAAGCTTGCGTAAGTGGGACAGGCCCATTAGGGTCATCTCCAATCATGTACGATCCTTCTGCATACAGTGTGAGCCAATTCAGTCTATACACCCCGCCCAATGTAACCCCCTCCCCTCCCCTCTGGCCCCTGCACTCTTCCCCACCCCCGACACCCCTCCCCATCTTTGTAACTCACTCACTCCAGACCCTACACCTTGCCTCCCGATCCTCCAATTACTTACAGACTGCCTTCCTGTGATAATGTATTGATCTCTGTAGGAAATCAAAGCTATAGACAGCCATAGTCTCACCTCCCACTGCCAGTACACCAGCATCAGCGGACATGAGGCTTAACTACAGCAGTTCAATGGTGATAACCCAACCCCTGACCCCCCGCTGCCCCCTGACCCCCCCACTGCCCCCTGACCCCCCGCTGCCAATCCCACTGCCCCCTGACCCCCCGCTGCCCCCTAACCCCCCCACTGCCCCCTGACCCCCCCGACCCCCCCCGCTGCCCCCTGTCGCTACCCCGACCCCCCGTGCCCCCCTGACCCCCCCACTGACCCCTGACCCCCCTGACGCTACCCCGATCCCCCTGCTGCCCCCCCCCAACGCTACCGCTGACCCCCCCGCTACCCCCTGACCCCCCCGCTGCCCCCTGGCACCCGACCCCCCGCTGCCTCCTGACCCCCCCCGACGCTACCCCAACCCCCCCCCCGCTGCCCCTGACCCCCCCCCCGCTGCCCCCTGACCCCCCCCCCGCTGCCCCCTGACCCCCCGCTGCCCCCTGACCCCCCCCACTGCCCCCTGACCCCCCCCACTGCCCCCTGACCCCCCCCCCGCTGCCCCCTGATCCCCCGCTGCCCCCTGACCACCCGCTACCCCCTGACCCCCCCCCCCCCCGTGCGGGTGGCCAGACGTGGGTGCCACTCACCTGAGCCTGCAGCCTGGACTGTCCTGTTACGGAGGGCAGACTCTGGAACCTTGTAGGGAGTCTGTAAGATGGTGTCGAGACAGCGGAAACCTTCCTTCAGGGAGTGGCAGCCATAATATTCCACCAGCTCCTGTCAGCAGAAGGTGAGAGGTATCGTGAGCAACTCCACTTCAAGCTCACCTTTCCATCCTGTTGCTGTCTCTGCTATCGACACCTCGCATCATTTTGTATAAGTCTAGCAGGTAAAATAATCCAAGACAGACACAAACAGCTGGAGTAACTCAGCGGGGCAGACTCTCAGACTGAGGAAGGGTCCCGACCCAAAACGCCATCTATTCCTTCTCCCCAGAGAAGCTGTCTGACCCGCTGGGTTACTCCAGCTTTTTGTGTCCTTCTTCGGTTTAAACTAGCAGCTGCAGTTCCTTCCTAAAACTATCCATGTCTGTCAAATATTTTCCTATCGCTAATGGCCTCTAATCCAGGCATTATACATTCTCTGTACCCCTTGCAAAGTCTCCACATTCTTCCTGTAATGGTGGTGACCAGAACTGCACGCAATATTCCAAATGTGACCTGAGCAAAGTTCTACAAAGCTGCATGGTGACTTGCTGACTCTTGTACTCCACGCCCCGTCCAATGAAGCAACACATAACACATGACTTCTATATTACTCTGCCTACTTGTGTGGCCACTTTGAGGAAGTTCAGGACTTGGACCCCAAGATCTCTCTGGACATCGATGCTGTTAAGGTTCTTGTTATTAACAGTTTCACTTCCCGTTACGTTGAGTGTAGAAGTTGGGAGGTCATGTTGCAGATGTATAGACGTTGGTGAGACGGCATTTAGAGTATTGTGTTCAGTTCTGGGCACCATGTTATAGGAAAGATATTGTCAAGCTGGAAAGGGTTCAGAGAAGATTTACGAGGATGTTGCCAGGGCTAGAGGGTGTGAGCTACAAGGAGAGGTTGAGCAGGCTGGGTCTCTATTCCATGGAGCGCAGGAGGATGAGGGGAGATCTTATAGAGGTGTACAAAATCATGAGAGGAATAGACTGGGTAGATGCACAGAGTCTCTTGCCCAGAGTAGGGGAATCTAGGACCAGAGGACATGGGTTCAAGTAAAGTAATAAAGTACATTTTATTTATATAGCATGTTTAAATCAACTCGTGTTGAAATCAAAGTGCTTTACATAAAAGAAATAATCAAGTTTCCGTACATCCATAGAAAAATTAAAAATAAGAAAAATGACACAACACATTATAGAATTCAAAATGAATGTCCCCCCACAACAGAATCAAAATGTTCCACTGTGGGGAAAGGCATCAAAAAGTTAGGCCCTCTTCCTCCGTGATCACCCGAGGTCGGGGCCTATTTGTGGCCTCCGCAGCCAGTCCGATGTTTTCAGGCCCTCTTTGCCGGAAAGCTGGAACTCCGGCATCGGGTGAACACTCCTCAGCAGCTTGGAAGGTGAAGGGGAAAAGATTTAATAGGAATCTGAGGGGTAACTTTTTCACACAAATGGTGGTGGGTGTATGGAACAAGCTGCCAGAGGAGGTAGTTGAGGCTGGGACTATCACAACATTAAAGAAACAGTTAGACAGGTACATGGATAGGACAGGGTTTGAGGGCTATAGACCAAACGTGGGCAGGTGGGACTAGTGTAGATGGTGCATGTTGGCCGGTGTGGGCAAGTTGGGCTGAAGGAAGAGCCAGTTTCCACGTTGTATGACTTTATTTGACCTCCCAAAGTGCAACACCTTACATTTGCTCGGATTAGAGTCAAGAGTGTTTTATTGTCACTAAACTCCATCTGCCATTTTTCTGCCCGTTCCAGTAGCTGATCTACAGTATATGCCACTGTATACTTTGGCAGCCTTGCTTACAGTCTGTGAGACAAGCAATCTTGGTGTCATCTGCAAAGTTACCGCACGGCCCGTCTTTGTTGCATAATTGTTCTCACTGGGACAAACACTTCACACATAGAAACATAGAAACATAGAAAATAGGTGCAGGAGTAGGCCATTTGGCCCTTCGAGCCTGCACCGCCATTCAATATGATCATGGCTAATCTTCCAACTCAGTATCCTGTACCTGCCTTCTCTCCATACCCCCTGATCCCTTTAGCCACAAGGGCCACATCTAATTCCCTCTTAAATATAGCCAATGAACTGGCCTCAACTACCTTCTGCGGCAGAGAATTCCAGAGATTCACCACTCTCTGTGTGAAAAAAGCTTTCCTCATCTCGGTCCTAAAACATACCCAATAAATATTCTTCAATACCTACAGCGATCTGCACTTCATTTGCCAACTTCAATCGACAACCAAAACGCATTAAAAAGCAGCTAGAGAAATTGAGAATAGACGCAAAGTGTAACTCAGCGGGTCAGGCAGCAACTGTGGAGAACATGGATAGGTGACGTTTCACAGAGTGCTGGAGTAACTCAGCGGGTCAGGCAGCATCTGTGGAGAACATGGATAGGTGACATTTCACAGAGTGCTGGAGTAACTCAGCGGGTCAGGCAGCATCTGTGGAGAACATGGATACGTGACGTTTCACAGAGTGCTGGAGTAACTCAGCGGGTCAGGCAGCATCTCTTGAGAAAAACGATGGGTGACGTTTTGGGTCGGGACCTTCTTCAGATTCTTCAGTGAATTTGAGGTTTGAGTTTCTGTTCCCAAATTAAAACTACTGCGACCCCCAACCTTGGCCGGAGTTACTGTCCCAGGTCACCATCCTGTCACCAAGGACTAGGGACAGAGGAACACAACCATCACCTCCACCTCACACCCCACTCTAACTCCCTCTCCCACTATGGGAGCAGCTGCAGCAGGAGAACTGCAGCGGGTCACAAGGGTGCCTCACCCTGTCCTTCTGGGGGCAGCTAGGTGGGTAATGAATAGTGGCCTTGCCAGTGGAGACACTCACCTTTAATGTCCGAAACCGCTTGTTCTGTGCAATGAAGAAGGATGAATCTCTGGAAATAATCTTTATGTGTTTAACTTCACTGTTGTAGCTGTCGAGAGATTAGAACAAGTTATACAGCAACATAGATCCAGGAAAGCCATCAGCCCTCAGCTTGTGTCACCGTGACATCATCTCCAGGATATTCTCTAATGGAGGACAGACACAAAGAGCCTGTTTCCAGGCTGCATCTTTCTCAGCCTCCGTTGGTCATGAAACTTTGACTGGGGATGAACACTGGCAGCAAGATGTAAACAGAAGACATCACAAGTCCTACTGACCAGTCCCTGCTTTGCCCTGTGAAATCCTGCTGCTTCTTCTAGCGTATGGCGTGCACAGCCTAAACTTGTAGGACAACTTGTTCTATTTTACTTCGGAGTCACGTGAGTGACTACGTGAAGAAGACCCCGGTCGATCGCATGCGCGTCATTACGACGCTCGCATGGCGAAGCAGCGGACTGGCATGAACGTCGCTCCCGCCAAAGGTAAGTTTAAACTTCAGGTAAGTTTGTATTTCTTACCTGTTTTTGATTTCTTGCAGGAACCTCTTTCACAGAGGTTTCCTGCCGGATGCTTCGCGAAGGCCAACGAGGGAACCATCTATGGGCTGTAGGGAAACCCCGGGTCCGACCGCGGAAGCGGGTAGCTGGCGAATGTTGGGTTTGCGATCCCAGTCACTGACAAGACGGTCAGTGACTTCCAGACACTGGTGTTCCCGAGGAGGGGAAATCAAGTAGCAATGCGGCGTCCAGACCGCAGTGGTCCCCAGGATATGGGGTTAAACCGACCAGAACAGCCAGCCCTGGTGCAGGGTGGGTTCCCCTCCGGTAATGTGTAAACATTTGGAGGTTGACCAGGATGGAGTTCCTAATGGAGAGGAGGCTCCATCTAGATACACTCCAACAGCAGGAGTTGTGTCAGCGCTGGCATATGGGAGAGCCCTCGCCAGCAGCGCCTTGGACAGGGCTGTTTAATGGGGACGCCGAGTCTATGGCAGTGTTGGGCATATGGGAGTGCCCGCGCCAGCAGCGCCTTGTAGCAGGGCTGTTTAATGGAGTTGCCGAGTCCATGGCAGTGTTGGGCATATGGAAGTGCCCGCGCCAGCAGCGCCTTGTAACAGGGCTGCTTAATGTCTCCCTCATGGAGGAGGAGAGCATGCCGGGTCAGTGTAAATCTGACGCCGAGTCTGAGTGTATAGCCGTGGAGCATACCCCAAGGGATGAAGGGCACGTGTCAGAGGTACCAATCCTGGCAGCAAGGTTTGCCATCCTAACACAATGCAGTGAACACCGCTATCAGGGGGCCATTAGAGCCAGCCGCCAAACCTTCTATTCAGGTAAGACCTATTCAACAGGCAAAACCTGGAGGACGAAGCATAAGCTGTTGGACCAATCAAGGCCAACGACGAGCAAGGCTTCATAGTTTCGGCGACATTGCACCCCACGCCATAAGGTGGATGAGTTGAATGTGCAGATAGCTATTAATGACAATGATATAGTTGGGATCACGGAGACATGGCTCCAGGGTGACCAAGGCTGGGAGCTGAACATCCAGGGATATTCAATATTCAGGAGGGTAAGAGAGAAAGGAAAAGGAGGTGGGGTAGCGTTGCTGATTAGAGAGGAGATTAACGGAATGGAAAGGAAGGACATTAGTTTGGAGGATGTGGAATCGGTATGGGTAGAGCTGCGAAACACTAAGGGGCAGAAAACGCTGGTGGGTGTTATGTACAGGCCACCTAACAGTAGTAGTGAAGTTGGAGATGGTATCAAACAGGAAATTAGAAATGCGTGCGACAAAGGCAAAACCGTTATAATGGGTGACTTCAATCTACATATAGATTGGGTGAATCAAATTGGCAGGGGTGCTGAGGAAGAGGATTTTTTGGAATGTATGCGGGATAGTTATCTAAATCAACATGTAGAGGAACCAACGAGAGAGCAGGCTATTTTAGACTGGGTATTGAGTAATGAGGAAGGGTTAGTTAGCAGTCTTGTTGTACGTGCCCCCTTGGGCAAGAGTGACCATAATATGGTTGAGTTCTTCATTAGGATGGAGAGTGACATTGTTAATTCAGAAACAATGGTTCTGAACTTAAAGAAAGGTAACTTTGAGGGTATGAGACGTGAATTGGCCAAGATTGACTGGCAATTAATTCTAAAAGGGTTGACGGTGGATATGCAATGGAAGACATTTAAAGACTGCATGGATGAACTACAAAAATTGTTCATCCCAGTTTGGCAAAAGAATAAATCAGGGAAGGTAGTGCATCCGTGGATAACAAGGGAAATCAGAGATAGTATCAAAGCGAAGGATGATGCGTACAAATTAGCCAGAAAAAGCAGCATACCGGAGGACTGGGAGAAATTCAGAGACCAGCAGAGGAGGACAAAGGGCTTAATTAGGAAAGGAAAAATAGATTATGAAAGAAAACTGGCAGGGAACATAAAAACTGATTGCAAAAGTTTTTATAGATATGTGAAAAGAAAGAGATTAGTTAAAACAAATGTAGGTCCCTTGCAGTCAGAAACAGGTGAGTTGATCATTGGGAACAAGGATATGGCGGACCAATTGAATAACTACTTTGGTTCCGTCTTCACTAAGGAAGACATAAATAATCTGCCGGAAATAGCAGGGGACCGCGGGTCAAAGGAGTTGGAGGAATTGAGTGAAATCCAGGTTAGCCGGGAAGTGGTGTTGGGTAAATTGAATGGATTAAAGGCCGATAAATCCCCAGGGCCAGATAGGCTGCATCCCAGAGTACTTAAGGAAGTAGCTCCAGAAATAGTGGATGCATTAGTAATAATCTTTCAAAACTCTTTAGATTCTGGAGTAGTTCCTGAGTCAGTTATTAAAGATGGGATAGCAGCACATTTGGAAAGTGGTGAAATCATTGGACAAAGTCAGCATGGATTTACAAAAGGTAAATCATGTCTGACGAATCTTATAGAATTTTTCGAGGATGTAACTAGTAGCGTGGATAGGGGAGAACCAGTGGATGTGGTGTATCTGGACTTCCAGAAGGCTTTCGACAAGGTCCCACATAAGAGATTAGTATACAAACTTAAAGCACACGGCATTGGGGGTTCAGTATTGATGTGGATAGAGAACTGGCTGGCAAACAGGAAGCAAAGAGTAGGAGTAAACGGGTCCTTTTCACAATGGCAGGCAGTGACTAGTGGGGTACCGCAAGGCTCAGTGCTGGGACCCCAGCTATTTACAATATATATTAATGATCTGGATGAGGGAATTGAAGGCAATATCTCCAAGTTTGCGGATGACACTAAGCTGGGGGGCAGTGTTAGCTGTGAGGAGGATGCTAGGAGACTGCAAGGTGACTTGGATAGGCTGGGTGAGTGGGCAAATGTTTGGCAGATGCAGTATAATGTGGATAAATGTGAGGTTATCCATTTTGGTGGCAAAAACAGGAAAGCAGACTATTATCTAAATGGTGGCCGACTAGGAAAAGGAGAGATGCAGCGAGACCTGGGTGTCATGGTACACCAGTCATTGAAAGTGGGCATGCAGGTGCAGCAGGCAGTGAAGAAAGCGAATGGTATGTTAGCTTTCATAGCAAAAGGATTTGAGTATAGGAGCAGGGAAGTTCTACTGCAGTTGTACAGGGTCTTGGTGAGACCACACCTGGAGTATTGCGTACAGTTTTGGTCTCCAAATCTGAGGAAGGACATTATTGCCATAGAGGGAGTGCAGAGAAGGTTCACCAGACTGATTCCTGGGATGTCAGGACTGTCTTATGAAGAAAGACTGGATAGACTTGGTTTATACTCTCTAGAATTTAGGAGATTGAGAGGGGATCTTATAGAAACTTACAAAATTCTTAAGGGGTTGGACAGGCTAGATGCAGGAAGATTGCTCCAGATGTTGGGGAAGTCCAGGACAAGGGGTCACAGCTTAAGGATAAGGGGGAAATCCTTTAAAACCGAGATGAGAAGAACTTTTTTCACACAGAGAGTGGTGAATCTCTGGAACTCTCTGCCACAGAGGGTAGTCGAGGCCAGTTCATTGGCTATATTTAAGTTAGATGTGGCCCTTGCGGCTAAGGGGATCAGAGGGTATGGAGAGAAGGCAGGTACGGGATACTGAGTTGGATGATCAGCCATGATCATATTGAATGGCGGTGCAGGCTCGAAGGGCCGAATGGCCTACTCCTGCACCTAATTTCTATGTTTCTATGTTTCATCGGCAGTAAGCGGTTCACTGAAGCTGGTGGCAGCATGAAAGCTGGCCAGAGGTTCCACGCACTCTACCAGTTCTACTCTACAACTAAGGGACCACTTACAAGTTGGTAAGATTTACACTTGGTTGTACAATATATAAATGATTAAGACATTGTCATCTAACCATGTAAAACTGGACAATACTAGCATTCCAAGCATGTTGGAATTGGGCCAGAATTGTGTTGAGGCAGGCTCAGTATTATGGCCAGGATTGTCTTTCGAGACAGGCTCAGAATTATGGCCAGAGTTGTTTTAAGACAGGTTAGAATTATCAGACAGGCTCAGTATTATGGCCAGGATTGTCTTGTAAGACAGGCTCGGAAATTGGGCCAGAGTTGTCGTTCAAGGCAGGCACGAAATGATGGCAGGCGTGGCCTGTTCATTATGACTGATTAACAACTGATTTCATAGGGTGTTCCCATTTACAGTGATCATCGGAGATATTTGGAGGAGGCATTGCTATGATGAGGCAATATAACAGTATGATGACAATAAAGCATTCAAAGAGGACTACTCAGACGTCAAAAACACTTGTTATGTATTGTCTGGATTATATTTTAACGCTGTATTTTGCTAAAATCAACTGTTTCAGTCTCAAACTATATTTGAGAAATTGGACTCCTCTATCCAGTTAAATTTAAGTTGTTATCAAATAGACTTGTTGGTCATTGGGATTTACCTTTAGCTATCAATTGGCCTATGACTCCGCCCTGGACAACAGATTGAAGTCAATAGAAACCTGTAAATGCCTTGTTGTTATAAAGCAGCCTTCTATTCATTAAGACTAATTGGCAATTTAATAGATGTGATTCAGTTGTACAAGCGGGAGAACTGACATCATGCTAAATGTAAACTCTAAAGTGTCATGTAGGTCATTGTTAACACACCTTTGCTATTACCAGCTGAAGCTACCAAAGTCACAATAATGGACAAACAGTATTCAGCATTGCTCCAGTAGTTTGGTCAGTAAATATTTCATTAATATTGCAAAATGATGCTAATGGTCCTAACGTGGGAAATTGCGAATGTCATCTCTAGTTTGGAGGTGGAGGAGATTTGCATGAGTTACCAATTCTTCAGTTATTGGTATCAACTATTTATAGACCCTTCGTGCATTTTATGGGTTAAAGAATGATTGAGCGAATATGCATATCTGCATGCTCAACTTCATGTTGATACACTATGATGGTGGCATATGATAGTCACGTGGGTGCAATCAAGTAAAAGAATCCTGTAATAGGTACATGATCTCATTTGCCACTGGAGTATCATCAAGTACAGATCAATGACAACACAGAATGGGTGTTGGACCCGCTTTAGGTTTCCCGCTGTGTGATTGGCCTATGCAGTTTTGATTCCCGATTTGTCGGGAATAATAATACCTTATATGGTTATTCTAAACGTAACTTTGCTGGTTCAGCCTGTGGCTCGGGAAATCAGTCGTTGCATGATAAAATCAATTTATGTTCTGCAGATTCTCAATAGACTGCCCTACGGCTTGGGTTGTCACACCCATCCTTGTATGTGTTCAGAGTGCTGGGATAGCAGCAAAAAAGCAGTACATTTCTTCTTCAGGAGATGGGAAGCGTTTGTTTAATGCTCATGTTACATTTAAAATGGTACAGATTACTGACGTCTTGGAGTTCATTTTAAATGGACTTTTGACAATAATTGAGTTATAGGGTCATTAACTGTGCCAACGTGCTTTCCATCAGATTTACTGCAGCAAACGAGATCCACTTTGTTGGGTTCACCCCGGATATCGAGTTTGTAACGGATATCTTTAACACAAGTTCTCCCAGGACAAGTACAATGCATTATGGGATGTTGACATTGTGTTAACACATTTTCACCGCTACATCCTTAGCTTTAGCCGGATCATTAGGTAGTTATCCTCCTGGCGCTGGTTTAGCGCAACAGGTCAGTTGCTACATAATTGCAACAGGACAGGATGATTACATCTGTAAATAATATGTATAGTATTTTATGTTTTTAATTTACTTAAGCAGAGCAGAAGGGGTGTCAGGTCTCAAAAGAGTTCAAGGCATATCCAGGGACCTTTGGTTATGTGAGGGCACACATATACAACAATACGTCAAGGTCACCAAGAGCCTTCGAGGCTCTAAACTAGCAATGTTTGTTAGTTACAAAAAACTTTATAAGAACGTATCTGTTCAGACCATTTCCAGGTGATAAAATGGAGTTTGATTTATACAGGAGTAGATACTGATTCCAGATCTCACTCCACCAGGGCTGCTACAACATTAGCAGCAAGGGTTATTTACGTTCCACTGGATCACATCCTAACGGCTGCAGCATGGTCAAATTTCCAAACATTTTATAATAACCCGTTGCCAGACCAGAGGTATTTGTCAACTCTGTTTTACGTTCTATTTATAGTTTCCATCCGGATGAGAGATGTGATTATTATTATTACTTCATTTAACAGCATCAGCATGTTTTTAAATCTATGTCATAACTGTATGCATTATGAATGTTTTCCCTCATTTGTCAATGAAGCAGTTGTGGTTGTGTAGACTCGTTTCTCACGGCATGAAATCACAGAGCTTTGAAATCTTCACGTAGTCACTCACGTGACTCTGAAGTAAAATAGTAAGATTAAACGAGAACTTACCAGTTTGAAGTTTGATCTTTATTTTATGAGGAGTTACGATGAGGGATTACGTGCCCTCCGCTCCCAACCCTCTCTCACAAAGGTCATCTGGTAGTTCTAGTCTTCTCTGGTCTTACTATGTTACTTCAATTGCTGTTATCTGTGATTTCACACCGCTGCTTTGAAGATTGACGCGCATGTGATCGACCGGGGTCTTCTTCACGTAATCCCTCATCGTAACTCCTCATAAAATAAAGATTAACCTTCAAACTGGTAAGTTCTCGTTTAATCTTACTATTTGATCTCATTTGATTGGGCACGCCGGGTTGATTGCATTCGTCGAAACAGAGCAGACCACGTGAAGGTTGCAATCTCCCACCCCTGAAATCCTGCTGATTTGTTTCCTCTTCATCCCCTTTCCAGGAGAGACATACAGGCACAGACACAGTACAGGCACAGATACAGTACAGGCACAGACACAGACACAGTACAGGCACAGACACAGACACAGTACAGACACAGTACAGACACAGTACAGACACAGTACAGACACAGTACAGGCACAGACACAGACACACTACAGACACAGTACAGGCACAGTACAGGCACAGTACAGGCACAGTACAGACACAGCACAGACACAGCACAGTACAGACACAGCACAGGCACAGTACAGGCACAGCACAGTACACAGCACAGTACACAGCACAGTACACAGCACAGTACAGGCACAGTACAGACACAGTACAGGCACAGCACAGACACAGGCACAGTACAGACACAGTACAGTACACAGTGCAGACACAGTGCAGACACAGTACAGACACAGACACAGTACAGGCACAGTACAGGCACAGTACAGACACAGTACAGACACAGTACACAGTACAGGCACAGTACAGACACAGTACAGGCACAGTACACAGTACAGACACAGTACACAGTACAGACACAGTACACAGTACAGACACAGCACAGACACAGTACACAGTACAGGCACAGTACAGACACAATACAGGCACAGTACACAGTACAGACACAGTACAGACACAGTACAGGCACATTACACAGTACAGACACAGTACACAGTACAGGCACAGTACAGACACAGTACACAGTACAGACACAGTACACAGTACAGACACAGTACAGACACAGTACAGGCACAGTACACAGTACAGACACAGTACAGACACAGTACACAGTACAGGCACAGTACAGGCACAGTACAGGCACAGTACAGGCACAGTACAGACACAGTACAGGCACAGTACACAGTACAGACACAGTACAGACACAGTACAGGCACAGTACACAGTACAGTACACAGTACAGTACACAGTACAGGCACAGTACAGGCACAGTACAGGCACAGTACAGACACAGTACAGACACAGTACACAGTACAGACACAGTACAGTACACAGTACAGACACAGTACAGACACAGTACAGACACAGTAAAGGCACAGTAAAGGCACAGACACAGTAAAGGCACAGTACAGACACAGTACAGACACAGCACAGACACAGTACAGACACAGTACAGACACAGACACTGTAAAGGCACAGACACAGTACAGGCACAGTACAGACACAGTACAGACACAGTACAGACACAGTACACAGTACAGACACAGTACAGTACACAGTACAGACACAGTACAGGCACAGTACAGACACAGTACAGTACACAGTACAGGCACAGTACAGGCACAGTACAGGCACAGTACAGGCACAGTACAGACACAGTACAGACACAGTACAGACACAGTACACAGTACAGACACAGTACAGTACACAGTACAGACACAGTACAGACACAGACACAGTAAAGGCACAGACACAGTAAAGGCACAGTACAGACACAGTACAGACACAGCACAGACACAGCACAGACACAGTACAGACACAGTACAGACACAGACACAGTAAAGGCACAGACACAGTAAAGGCACAGTACAGACACAGTAGACACAGTAGACACAGTACACACAGTACAGACACAGTACACACACAGTAGACACAGTACAGACACAGTACAGACAGACACAGTACAGACACAGTACAGACACAGTACAGACACAGTACAGACACAGTACAGACACAGTACAGACACAGTACAGGCACAGTACAGACACAGTACAGGCACAGTACACAGTACAGACACAGTACACAGTACAGACACAGCACAGACACAGTACAGGCACAGTACAGACACAATACAGGCACAGTACACAGTACAGACACAGTACAGACACAGTACAGGCACAGTACACAGTACAGACACAGTACACAGTACAGGCACAGTACAGACACAGTACACAGTACAGACACAGTACAGACACAGTACACAATACAGGCACAGTACAGACACAGTACAGGCACAGTACAGACACAGTACACAGTACAGGCACAGTACAGGCACAGTACAGACACAGTACAGGCACAGTACAGGCACAGTACAGACACAGTACAGGCACAGTACAGACACAGTACAGACACAGTACACAGTACAGGACACAGTACACAGTACAGTACACAGTACAGTACACAGTACAGGCACAGTACAGGCACAGTACAGACACAGTACAGACACAGTACACAGTACAGACACAGTACAGACACAGTACAGACACAGCACAGACACAGTACAGACACAGTACAGACACAGTAAAGGCACAGACACAGTAAAGGCACAGTACAGACACAGTAGACACAGTAGACACAGTACAGACACAGTACAGACACAGTACACACACAGTAGACACAGTACAGACAGACACAGTACAGACACAGTACAGACACAGTACAGACACAGTACAGACACAGTACAGACAGTACAGACAGTACAGACACAGTACAGACACAGTACAGACACAGTACAGACACAGTACAGACACAGTACAGACACAGTACAGACACAGTACAATACACAGCACAAGACACAGCACAGACACAACCCCTTTGATCCAACAAGCACAACTAGCCCTGTCACTAATCCCACAGAACTTCCACTTATTTTTCCAACATTCCCTTCAGCTGCCCCATATCTCACCACTTCTATACACTGAAGGCAAGAACACGTACCAACTGGTAAATGGTTCCTTCAATGTGGTGTCACAGGTAGATAGGGTGGTCAAGAAGGCCTTCATCAGTCAGAGGTTGGGAGGTCATGTTACAGTTGAATCCCATCAAACAAGCTCAGACTCAGTCAATATAAAAATAACGAGCAATCTATCGGTGCTCAGGCAGCGCTTACTCACTTGATGCTGATGGCAAATTCTTCCAACTCCTTTGGCCTCTGGCGAACAAGGAAAGTGCTGTTCCCACGGTCGATCAATTCTGCCTCTGCCTGCAGCCGGTCAATTGCTCCAGCAAACCTGGCCAGTTGAAAAATGCCAATCAATAATCAATCATCAATCAGTGAACTCAGCTTGGCTGCAGACACAATCCTCATCATTAGAAGGCCCCTCACCTTCATATCCCAAAGTGCTCAGAACTGCAAGAACATTGTTCTATAATGTGCCGAACCTGGAAACGACTGCCAGCATCTTCACAAGGGTGGGACAGTCCTCTCAGAGGGCAGACTACGTCCCCTGGCACAGAATGGGATTAGACCCAATCACAATCATTTTAATAGTTTACACTTTAGACTTGGAGCTTCTAGGTGGGAACTGAGTCTGTGCCGACCAGCAACCGCCCCGTACACTAGCACTGTCCTACATAATATACAGCAATTGCCCAGTACACTAGCACTATCCTACATAAT
This sequence comes from Amblyraja radiata, assembly GCF_010909765.2. Classification (NCBI taxonomy): domain Eukaryota; kingdom Metazoa; phylum Chordata; class Chondrichthyes; order Rajiformes; family Rajidae; genus Amblyraja; species Amblyraja radiata. Next base: position 70,040,977 of record NC_045965.1, on the reverse strand, counting down.
ATACAGCAATCTCCCAGTACACTAGCACTATCCTACATAATATACAGCAACCGCCCAGTACACTAGCACTATCCTACACAATATACAGCAATCTCCCAGTACACTAACACTGTCCTACACAATATACAAGTTTACCAAAGCCAATTAACCGACAAACCTGCACATCTTTGGAGTGTGAGAGGAAATCACCCGGAGAAACCCCACGCAGGTCACGGGAAGAACGTGCAAACTCCGTACAGACAGCACCCATGGTCAGGATGGAACCCAGGTCTCTGGCGCTGTGAGACAGCAGCACCACCCGCTGCACCACCGTGCCGCCCATAAAGATAGGGGGTGGGGACTCGCGTGTAATGTAACAGGTTTGCTGCATGTTTGTGCTGGATGTGTGAAAGATGCAGAGACAGGAGGTGGAGTGTGAACAGGGTACGGCCACGGCAGATGCCATACGCCCTGGTCATCCAGTGTGAGAGGAAACAGAAGTGTAGAGGCAGATTAAAGAGGTGATAGTCACACCCTGAGCCCATGAACCAGTTGTAAAATGCTGTGTACATTCCACCTCCCACCACCAGGCTGGTTGCTGCTCACAGCCACATGACCGAGCGAGTCAGTGATGGTGTCCCTGGACTGACAGGCGGGCGGGCGGGCGTACCTACCATGTAAATTCCGAGTAATCCACCCCCTTTGGAACCTGCAAACAAAACAAGGCCAACATATCACCGACCTGTGAATGTCATTGTTCTATCTGGGACATGACAATAAAACACTCGTGACTCTTGAATGCAAATACATCGAGAGTCCACCGATCTTTGTAACAACAGGGACGTGGGATTTATATCAGAGCTTAGAAGAGGAGAGACAGAGGTGACACAACAGTACTGTGGACCACGTCTGCACCACTGTACCACTGGGAATAGCCCAGACCTGGAGCTCTGAAGTCAACATGGTCGCACATGGTCACTGGTCAATAAAGTTGAAGCACATGGGAGACAAGGTGAGCAGAATCACTGGGTCGACAGTGGTTTAGGTGATAGTAGGCCAGATGTGATGCGTAGACATCTACTCTTTGTGGCATACATCAAGTTCAAGTTACGATGTTATGGAATGATTGGATGTGAATGTGGGATGTTTCAGTTTGAGTTGAGTTTATTGTCACGTGTACCAAGGTACAGTGAATAGCTTGTGTGATCATTCAGTGAGTGTGTGGTTGACACAGGACACAGGCTGTTGATAGAGACCAGGGGTGTCCAAGGCAACAGGAGTCACCTGGACATTTACTAGCCAACCCATCTATATTTCTATCCGTCAAGTTTATGACATGCCTGTAATGCCATGCCGACTGACCCTAATCACCACATTCCCCTCTAAATACAAGTCAATCACATTGTTAACAATCTTCTAAAATGGCCATGACAGATACAAGCAGTCGCATACGAAAACTATAAACCTGTTCTGGATTATGGTCGATGATTCTAGGTGTCAGGGGTTATGGGGAGAAGGCAGGAGAATGGGGTTAGGAGGGAGAGATAGATCAGTCATGATTGAATGGCGGAGTAGACTCGATGGGCCGAATGGCCTAATTCTGCCTCTATCACATGATTATCCCTATTTACCTTCTTGAACAAAAGAAGAACATTAGCTGCTCCAGACCTCAGGGCAGTACAAAGGACACCAAGATTTTCAACAATGTCCCTGCAATCTTCACAGCCTCCTCTCCCAACAACCTGGATAGATCTCCTTACACCCCGGGCACGTCCCCATCAGCACCACCTGCCAACAACAGCCACGGTGGCGCAGCGGGTAGAGCTGCTGCCTTACAGAGCTCACAGCACCCGAGACCCGGGTTCCATCCCAACTACGGGTGCTGTCTGTACGGAGTTTGCACGTTCTCCCCGTGACCTGCGTGGGTTTTCTCCAGGAGCTCTGGTTTCCTCCCACACTCCAAAGACGTACATATTTGTAGGTTAATTGGCTTGGTGTAAATGTAAATTGTCCCTAGTGTGTGTAGGATAGTGTTAGTGTGCGGGGATCGCTGGTCGGCATGGATCTCTAAACTGAACTATACTAAACCACCTCCTTCATGATCTCAAAGTGTCCCCCACTGACACTGACTAGCCACTGACCCCAGGAGAAGGTTAAGTATTGCCCCTACCCCTTCATCAACATATTGTGTGAGACATCTGTCCTAAACAAACTGAACAAAGGATGCCCTGTCCAAGCTACAGTGAATTTAATTAACTGCAGGGGAATTAAACCAATTACTGTTAATGTTGTGTAGTTCTGGTCAACAGACTGAATGAACAATGACAGCCCTGGACAGAGTGCAGAGCAGATTCACCTGCCTCGATGGGAAGCCTTCAGTTACAGACCATCATGAGGGGAGGTGGCTGATCTGGGCAACTTAACGAGCATGAGAGGCAGAGATAGGACAGATCGTAAACATTTATTTCCCGTGGCCGGATAATTAAAACAAGGGAGCAGAGGCTTGAGGTGAGAGCATGGAATGAGATCTGAGGGGTGAGTTGTATTATGCAGAGCAGCTGATACCTGGAGCAGTACACCTGAGGTGCATTTCGACAGGCAGGGCTTGGGAAGATACAGTCCTGTATTGCCAGTGCAGGATACAGTGGGAACAGGATTAGTGTCGATGGGAACCAAGGACAGGACTGTGTTGTTCCATTCTGCGCTGTACGGTTGAATGAGACTGAGAACAAGACATCAGCCTTGGCGGCTGAGGCAGAGGATTTAGCAGAAACCTATGGCGATAAACTCCAAGGCAACTACAGGGGTTCAGCTGATGCTGCCTCAAGGCTCCAGGAGTCCAGGACCCATGCTGACCTCTGCCGCTGTCATTGTGGAGTTTGCACGTTCTCCCTGTGACTGAGTGGGGTGGTTGCAGCTGCTGTAATGTGTCACCTCACTGCCAAGGCTGGAGTCAGATTCGGCGTACAGACTGGATGCTGGGTTGATGGGCCGAAGGGCCTGTTGTCCTGCCCAACTCCAGGTGAACAGAAACAGGACAAAAGTGAAGGTATTTGCTCAGTCACTGAGGGCTAGCAGAAAACTGCAGGATGAATGGTCCTACCCACACAGGGTCAGTGGTACACACAGGTCAGGGGTCAGAGGTACTCACAGGTCAGGGGTCAGAGGTACAGACAGGTCAGGGGTCAGAGGTACTCACACAGGGCAGGGGATGCACGCAGTCTCGGGGAAAGAAGCCCACCTCTCTCGTAGTTAGGTTTCGACCCTGCGACAGAAACAAAGAGTGTTGCCCCACCACCACTCGCTGCTGGATGGCCCGTCTGCTGGTGCTGACCACCTTTGACCAGCAGGATCCCAGGTGAAAGTGCCCGCAGATGCAGACTGGAGGCCAAGTAACGTCCCCACCCACCTGGGAACCCCTAGTCCCCCCCACCCCCACCCACAGTGCAGCGCTCCCTCACCCCCCCCCCCCCCCACCCCCGCCGTGTGCGGTTTCACTGTCGTGTGTGCGTGTTCGCGTGTGCGTGTACATGTGTGTGCGGGTAGTCTCCCCATACCTGCCACAAGGTGGAGTGTGTGTGCACGTGTGTACATGTGTGTGCGTGTGTACATGTGTGTGTGTGCGTGTACGTGTGTGCATGTGCGCAGGCAGTTTCCCCGTACCTGCCACCAAATGGAGTGTGTGTGTACAACACGTGTGTGTGTGTGTGTACATGTGTGTGCGTGTACATGAGTGTGCACGTGTGTGTGCATGTGTGTGCAGACAGTCTCTCTGTACCTGCCACCAGGTGGAGTGTGCGTGTACACGCGTGTGCGGGCAGTCTCCCCGTGCGTGCCACCAGGTGGAGTGTGCGTGTACACGCGTGTACACATGTGTGCAGGCAGTTTCCCCGTACCTGCCACCAGGTGGAGTGTGTGCACGTGTGTGCAGGCAGTCGCCGTACCTGCCACCAGGTGGAGCGTGTACATGTGTGTGCGTGTACATGCGTGTGCGGGCAGTCTCTCCGTACCTGCCACCAGGTGGAGTGTGTGCACGTGTGTGTGCATGTGTGTGTGTACGGGCAGTCCCCGTACCTGCCACCAGGTGGAGTGAGTGTGTACATGTGTTTGTGTATGTACATGTGTGTGTGTACATGTGTGTGGGGGCAGTCCCCGTACCTGCCACCAGGTGGAGTGTGTGTGTACATGTGTGTGTGTGTGTGTACGTGTGTGTGTGTGTACATGTGTGTGTGTGTGTACATGTGTGTGCGGGCAGTTCCCGTACCTGTCACCAGGTGGAGTGTGTGTGTACATGTGTGTGTACATGTGTGTGTGTGTACATGTGTGTGTGTGTACATGTGTGTGCGGGCAGTCCCCGTACCTGTCACCAGGTGGAGTGTGTGTGTACATGTGTGTGTACATGTGTGTGTGTGTACATGTGTGTGCGTGTACATGCGTGTGCGGGCAGTCTCTCCGTACCTGCCACCAGGTGGAGTGTGTGCACGTGTGTGTGTACATGTGTGTGTGTGTGTGTACATGTGTGTGCGGGCAGTCCCCGTACCTGCCACCAGGTGGAGTGGGCTTCGGCCCCATACACCTCGATGATGTCGCCCGGCTGCATGGGTAGAGCCGGTCCCGGGCCCGGAGGCTGCGGCGATCCTCGGTAACTCTGCGTCACCTGCATTCGCGGCGGTCCTGGTGGAGAGGTGTACGTCAGGGCAACACGTCCAACATCCCAACAACGCCCGTCCCAGCCACGTCTCATAACGTCATATGTGATGGGCGCTGAATTAGGCCATTCGGCCCATCAAGTCTACTCCACCATTCAATCATGGCTGATCTATCTCTCACTCCTAACCCCATTCGTCAGCCTTCTCCACATAACTCCTGACACCCGCACTAATCAATAATTTTGATTATTTCAAGAATGCTGTAAGTTTCAATGATATCCCCTCTGATCCATTTAAACTCCAGCGAGTACAGGCCCAGTGCCGACAAATGCCCATCATATGTTAAACCGCTCATTCCTGGGATCATTCATGTAAACCTCCTCTGGACCCTCTCTAGAGCCGACACATCCTTCCTTCCACAAACAAGGCCCAAAATTGATCGCAATACTCATCTGCAAACTTGGCCACAAAGTCTTCAATTCCCTCATCCAATCATTAATTCAACCTGAGCCTGGCCTGGAGAGGGTTCCTGTGATGTGGAAGACATCCAGCCTGGTTCCTGTACCATAGAGGACGTGTCCCAGCTCCTCCAATGACAACAGACCGGTGACACAGAGGCTGGTGCTCACTCACCTGTGACCACTGGTTGAACCCTACCTGGACCCCCTGCAGTTCACTTACCTTTTTTTCCAATAAAGCTTACACTTATTTTTACTTGTCTACTTGATATCGTGTAGTTACTAGCGAGTACAGCACCATCCTTGTACGGTATGTTTACATACTTAACCACTAACATTTATTCAATTCAAGTCAAACAAAGATGGGGGTTGAGGAAGCCATCATTCACCTGCTCCATCGCTCCTCTGCTCACCTGGATAAGCCAGGAAGCATCGTGAATGTCATGCTTTTTTTACTTGAATCACCAGCAGTTCAACATCGACAAGACTAAGAGGTTAGTGGTTAGGAGGAGAGAAACACACTTGTTCCCTGTCTCCATCAATGGTGTGGATGTGTAGTTTACCAGGGAGTACAGATACCTGGGAGTGTACCTGGACAGTAAACTGGACTGGTCCAGGAATGCTGAGGCCCTGTACAAGAAGGGACAGAACCGGCTGTACATTTTGAGAAGGCTCCACTCCTTCAACATCTGCAGTAAGATGCTGCAGATGTTCTACCAATCGGTGGTAGCCAGTGCCATCTTCATCACTGCCATGTGCTGGGGCATCAGGGCGAAGGCTGCGGATGCCAACAGGATCAACAAACTCATCAGGAAGGCTGGCTCTGTCCTGGAGGCGAGTTGGATTCATGGGAGGTTGGTCTTGGAGGGGAGGATGCTCCTCAAACTATGGAGCATCCTGGACAATACAGCTCACCCCCTCCATGACACACTGGTCAACCTGAGGAGCACCTTCAGCAACAGACTGGTTCCACCAAGATGCAGCACAGAACGCCACAGGAGATCCTTCTTCCCTGTGGCTATCAAACTGTTCAACTCTTCCCCCTTCTGTCGTGGGGCCGACTGAGACTGACCCCCACCCCCACCCCCTCACCCCACCCCCCTTCCACCCCCCTCCCCACCCCCACCACCCCCCTTCCACCCCCCCACCCCCCCCCCCTCCACCCCCCCCACCCCCTCCCTCCACCCCACCCCCCTTCCACCCCCTCCACCCCTCCACCCCCCTCTCCACCCCACCCACCCCGTCCCCCACCCCACCCCGTCACTTTAATTCCATGTTTTATCTATTTTTTGTTTTTAAGAATGTTGGCAGATCAATTTCTCTCCTCGGATAAATACATTTCTATGGTATCGTATTATATTAATGCCAACCATGTCATCTCTGGGTGCCCACTGTACCACCCACCAAATGGAGCTGTGTCAGGGCCTGGCAGACATTGACGCCAACAGAGACAAAAACCTGGCTGATCAACACCCGGCTTGAGATCTAACTATTCCTTTTGTTTATGTTTCATTCGCAAGAAGAAGCAGAAACGAAGAAGATATTAATATACAACATGATGGGTAGCGGCCCCAGCACCGAGCCCTGCGGAACTCCACTAGTCACTGGCAGCCAACTAGGCACCCCCCCTCACCCCCACCCTACGCTCACCCACTGACCCCCACCTCCCGCTCACCTGGATCCAATGAACAACTCTGCCTCTCGTGTCCGTTGAAGCCGTTCTGTGTGAAAAAGCAAACAAGTGAGCACATTTCATTAAGTTTACAACAGGCCACTCGGCCCCTCTGATCACTGCCAACATATCTGTCTGTCCCTCATCATGCTCTACCCTTCCCCCACCTCCTCTCCTTGTTCCACCCAGTCAAACCTACGTCTCCCCAGTCTAAAGGCAGCGGGAGGAGCAGGGTTGGGGGCAGAGGGCTTCCCATTTACACATGATATTAAGCAGACATTGATGTTCCAAGTTCCAGTCTCTTGCCCCTCCTCTATCTTCCCCGCGGCCCTCAATGGCAACTTCCACCATCGCTCCCAACCTGCCCCTCAATGGCAGCCCGCACCATCACAATACAGCCCCCACCATCGCTCCCAACCTGCCCAATCGAGGAGACTCCTGGCCTCGGCACTCCCAGAATTTCAAATGAAATTGTAAATGATTGTTGAGCCAGGATTTTAAAATACTTTGCTGAGAATGCAAGTGAATAAAAGCAGAATGTGCTGGAAACTCAGCAGGTTGGGCAGTATCTGTGGAAGCACAAGTAGTTAAAGTACCTAGCCTAAACGGCATGTCCCCCACAACTCTCACCAACTTCTACAGATGCACCACAGGAAGCATTTTATCAGGATGCATCACAGCTTGGTTTGGGAACAGCTCCGTCCAAGACCACAAGAAATCGCAGTGAATTGTGTACACAGCCCAGACCATCACACAAACCAACCTCCCTTCCATCGACTCCATCTACACCTCAAGCTGCCTCTGCAAGGCCAGCAGCATAATCAAGGACGTCACACCCTGGCCACTCCCTCGTCCCCCTCTCCCATCGGGCAAAAGGGAAAAGAAGTGTGAAAACTGATTTGGACTAAGGGATTGAAGGCTTTGTGGCCAAGTTTGCGGTTGATGTGAAAATATGTGGAGGGGCAGGTAGTGTAGAGAAAGCGGGGACTCTGCAGAAGTACATGGACTGGTTGGGAGAGTGGGCAGAGAAGTGGCAGATGGAATATAGTGTAGCAAAGTGTGGAGTCATGCATTTTGGTCGTAGGAATAAAGGCGTAGACTATTTTCTAAATGGGGAGAGAATGCAGAAATCGGAGTGCAAAGGGACTTGGGAGCTGGTGCAGGATTCTCAAATAGTTAATCTGCAGTCGAACCAGTAGTAAATAAAGCAAACTCAATGCTAGCATTAATTTCAAGAGGGCTTGTATACAAAAACAGGGATGTAATGCTGAGGCTCTATAAGGCTGCAGTTGGAATAATGTGAGCAGTTCTGGGCCCCGTATCTGAGGAAGGATGTGCTGGCTCTAGAGAGGATCCAGAGGAGGTTTACGAGAATGATCCCAGGAATGAGTGGGTTAACCTATGATGAGCGTTTGTCGGCACTGGGCCTGTACTCGCTGGAGTTTAGAAGAACGAGGGGGGACCTCATTGAAACGTACAGAATAGTGAAAGGCCTGGATAGAGTGGATGTGGAGAGGATGTTTCCACTAGTGGGAGAGTCTAGGATCAGAGGGCACAGCTTCAGGATTAAAGGACGTTCCTTTAGGAAGGAGATGAGGTGGAATTTCTTTAGTCAGAGGGTGGTGAATCTGTAGGATTTTTTACCACAGACGGCTGTGGAGGCCACAAGTCAATGGGTGTTTTTAATAGACAATAGACAATAGGTGCAGGTGGAGGCCATTTGGCCCTTCGAGCCAGCACCACCATTCAATGTGATCATGGCTGATCATCCACAATCAGTACCCTGTTCCTGCCTTCTCCCCATATCCCCTGACTCCGCTATTTTTAAGAGCCCTATCTCGCTCTCTCTTGAAAGTATCCAGAGAACCAGCCTCTAAGGCAGAGAATTCCACAGACTCACCACTCTCTGTGTGAAAAAGTGTTTCCTCATCTCCGTTCTAAATGGCTTACCCCTTATTCTTAAACTGTGGCCCTTGGTTCTGGACTCCCCCAACATTGGGAACATGTTTCCTGCCTCTAGTGTGTCCAAACCCTTAATAATCTTATATGTTTCAATAAGATATCCTCTCATCCTTCTAAACTCCAGAGTGTACAAGCCCAGCCGCTCCATTCTCTCAGCATATGACAGTCCTGCCATCCCGGGAATTAACCTGGTGAACCTACGCTGCACTCCCTCAATAGCAAAGATAGACAGATTCATGATTAATACGGTGTCAGGGGTTATGGGGAGAAGGCAGGAGAATGGGGTTAGGAGGGAGAGATAGATCAGTCATGATTGAATGGTGGAGCAGATGATGGGCCGATTGGCCTAATTCTACTCCTATGAACTTATGAACGCACACCTCCAGATTCAGGGACAGTTTCTTCCCGGCTGTTATCAGGCAACTGAACCGTCCTCTCACCAACTAGAGAGCGGTCCTGACCTCCCATCTACCTCATTGGAGACCCTCGGACTATCCTTGATCAGACTTTGCTGGCTTTACCTTGCACTAAACGTTATTCCCTTACGTATCTGTACACTGTGGACGGCTCGATTGTAATCATGTATTGTCTTTCCGCTGACTGGTTAGCATGCAACAAAAGCTTTTCACTGTACCTCGGTACACGTGACAATAAACTAAATGGAACTTTGTCATACATTAAACATGTATAATCATCCTCCTGTGGTCAGGTTCAATGTTCAAAACACTTTCCTCGACTGCTGCTAGTAAACTGGCTCCGTCTTTCCTCAGAATCCCAGCCTGGTGGTCACATTCCAGCCACTACACGGGTGGACACACACGGATACACATGTGGACACACACGGACACACGTGGACACACACGGACACACGTGGACACACACGGACACACGTGGACACATGTGGACACACATGTGGACACACAGACAGATGGGGACACACACGTGGACATACATGGACACACATGTGGACATACACGGACACATGTGGACAGACAGACGTGGACACACAGACAGACGTGGACACACACGTGGACACACACGTGGAGATACACGGACACATGTGGACACACATGTGGACACACACGGACAGACGTGGACACACACGTGGGCATACATGGACACACACGTGGACACACGTGGCCATACACGTGGATGCACACGTGGACGCACACATGGACACACACGTGGACGCACACGTGGACACACACATGGACACACATGTGGACACACACACGGACGCACATGGGGACATACACATGGACACACACGTGGGCACACGTGGACACACACATGCAGAAGAAACATACATCAAGGACTACAAACAACGGTACAGATACACACACGTGTCAAACACAATGACACTGACAGCAACAGCATCACTCACCGCCTGTCTGTCTCTCCTGGGATCTGAAACAAGATGAATTGCCAGATTATCGGGGTCATCAGCAGGTCCAGGATCAGCCAATGGCCACGTGCAACACGGACTTGGACCTTTGGTCACCCATCACCTGCATCAGCACAGGGCTCACCCCAGTACACAGCACTTAGCCAGACCAGCACACCAGCAGACCCCTTGGCCAGACCAGCAGGGGTAGGGAGGGGTGGGCTACAACAGCCCATTCTGGGCGTAGACTGAGACATGGTTATTATTGTAGATGATCAGAGTTCTGGGGCATAATGTGTAGGGCAGCACGTTGTTGCAGATAGTCTTAGGCTAGAAGAAGGGTCCCAACTCGAAACGCCACCCATTCCTTCTCTCTGGAGATGCTGCCTGTCCTGCTGTTACTCCAGCATCTTCAGCTAAATAATGTTTGTCGGCTTGTAAACAGCAGGGCAATGGCAAATGTAATGTAATCCTGATCTCTGATAATTGAGGGAATGCTAGGCCAAGGGGTCTGCTGGTCTGGCCAAGGATCCTGCTGGTCTGGTCAAGGGGTCTGCTGGTCTGGCCAAGGATCCCGCTGGTCTGGTCAAGGGGTCTGCTGGTCTGGCCAAGGGGTCTGCTGGTCTGGTCAAGGTGTCTGCTGGTCTGGCCAAGGATCCTGCTGGTCTGGTCAAGGGGTCTGCTGGTCTGGCCAAGGGGTCTGCTGGTCTGGTCAAGGGGCCTGCTGGTCTGGCCAAGGGGCCTGCTGTTCTGGTCAAGGACTCTGCTGGTCTGGCCAAGGGGCCTGCTGGTCTGGCCAAGGGGCCTGCTGGTCTGGCCAAGGGGCCTGCTGGTCTGGCCAAGGGGCCTGCTGGTCTGGCCAAGGGGCCTGCTGGTCTGGCCAAGGGGCCTGCTGTTCTGGTCAAGGACTCTGCTGGTCTGGCCAAGGGGCCTGCTGGTCTGGCCAAGGGGCCTGCTGGTCTGCTGGTCTGAAAAGAGCAGGTCAAACATCATGGTGAGTGGGTTTGGGGAGTGTCGAAGAACATTGAATGGCGGTGCTGGCTCTAAGGGCCGAATGGCCTACTCCTGCATCTATTGTCTATTGTCTAATATGTAGACAGGGTGGTGATGGCATATTGTCATTCACCAGGGCACAGAATAGAGATACAGGGCAGTCTTGGTACAACCTGGTTAAACCTTGTCTCAGTCACAGCTGTCCTGTCCTCTCACTCAAACGTGGACTGGACTGGGGCACATTATTCAGCAGGACCTGGCTGGGATGGTACGTTCCTCCTCCACACCCCTCCCCCCTCACCCCTCGCTCACCGCCCCTCCCCCTCACCGCCCCCCCCCTCCCTCACCGCCCCCCTCCCCCCCCTCACTGCCCCCCCCTCCCTCCCACCGCCCCCCTCCCCCCCCCCTCACTGCCCCCCCCTCCCTCCCCGCTCCCCCCTCCCCCCCCCTCACTGCCCCCCCCCCCTCAAACCCCGCCCCCCCTCACTCCCCCCCCCCTCCCCCGCCCCCTCCCTCACCCCCCCCCTCCTCCCCCCCCCCTCCACCCCCCCACCACGCCCCCTCCCTCCCCCCCTCCCCCCGTCCCCCTTCCCTCACCTCCCCCCCCCCCCCCCTCCCTTCCTACCCCGCCCTCCCCACCTGCCCCCCCCCCCCCCCCTCCCTCACCCCGTCCCCCCCCTCCCCACTCCTGCCCCCCCCTTCCCCCACCTTCCCCCCCCCGCTCCCCTCCCCTCACCCCCCCCCCCTCCACCCCCTCCCTCCACCCGTGCCCCCCCCCCTCACCCCCCCGCCCCCACCTTGCCCCCCGCTCCCCTCCCCGCCCCCCCCCACAACCCGCCCCCCTCCCCCCTCACCCCCCCCATCCCTAACCGCGTCCCCTCCCTAACCGCCCCCCCCCTCCCCACCCGCCCCCTCCCCCACCCCCCCCCTCCCACGCGCCCCCCCCTCACGCGCCCCCACCCCCCTCACCCCCCCCACCCTCACCGCCCCCCCCCCCCCCTCCCGCCCCCCCCCCCCTCACCGCCCCCCTCCCTCACCGCCCCTGTCACAGCTGTCCTGTCCTCTCACTATAAGGTGGGCTGGACTGGGCTGGGCTGGGCTGGGCTGGGCTGGGCTGGGCTGGGCTGGGCTGGGCTGGGCTGGGCTGGGCTGGACTGGGCTGGGCTGGACTGGGCTGGGCTGGGCTGGGCTGGACTGGACTGGGCTGGACTGGACTACATTATCCAGCAGGACGATGTCTGGATGGTACGTTTTGTAACAAGGACACTGTGGTCTGGGTTCATTGTGCTGGGCACAAAGGCCTGATGGGATGTGTTTGACATTACTGGTCCCATCAGGGTAAATAGTGGGGATCTTCCCCCAATGGCAGAAGTGCCTAAAGACATGATGGTCAGGGGTTTGTGAAGAATGAGATTAAAGGGGAATGTTTGTTACCCAGACATTGGTTAGAATCTGCATTGAAAGGGCGATGGAGGCCGATATTTACATCATAATGAAGCACGTGATCATCACAGGGCTCTGGAGAGAGCGGGGAGTGGAATTAGTTTGGGGCTCTGGATAGTGTGGGGCTAGGATCGCTGGACATCGCTGGGATCTGATAGCGCTGTGGGTTAGAGAGAGGCAGTGCCATTAGTTTGGTGCGGAGAGTGTGGGCTCTGTCACGTTTAACGAGTCCACGCCGACCATCGATCACCCGTACACTAGTTCGATGTTATCCCACTTTCACATCTATGCATTAGGTGCAATTTATAGAAGCCGACACACCTGTGACACACCTGTGACACACCTGTGACACCCCTGTGACACACCTGTGACACACCTGTGACACACCTGTGACACACCTGCAATTTATAGAAGCCTACAAACGTCTTTGCAATGTGGGAGGAAACCTAAGCAGCTGAAGAAACCCACACGGTCACAGGGAGAATGTACAAACTGCACACAGTCAGGTTCGAGCCCGGGTCTCAGGTGCCAAAAGGGGGTCGGCCATTTAGGACTAAGATGAGGAAAAACGTTTTCACCCAGAGAGTTGTGAATCGGTGGAATTCTCTGCCACAGAAGGCAGTGGAGGACAATTCACTGGATGTTTTCAAGAGATAGATTTAGGCTAAAGGAATCAAGGGATATGGGGAGAAGGCAGGAACGGGGTACTGATTGTGGATGATCAGCCATGATCACATTGAATGGCGGTGCTGGCTGGAAGGGCTGAATGGCCTACTCATGCACCTATTGTCTATGTTTCTACCGCTACGTCACTGTGACGCACCTGTGACACACCTGTGATGCACCTGTGATGCACCTGTGACGTGTCTCCAGAGTTGGTGTAGATGTTTCATTGGTTCCTTACCTGCTGCAATGTTGCCACAGACTGCAACTCTTGCCAAGCACTCTTTGTGGGCTCCGGTTCCACACCTTGAGCACAGGTATCCCTGGTAAAATATGCCCCTGGACAACAAGCAGGGTCAAAGTTAAAACCGCTCTGTGCACAGAGAGAGAGGGGCAGGAAATTAACCCGGGCCTGGAACACTTGGGGCAGAAACGAGGACAGGAATCAAAGCCGGGTCAGTGAGAGGATCTGGGAATGGGATGATGGAATCCCGACAGAGCAGTGGACATCCCAGGTCGTGCCGCTTTCCATTGGCCCTCACTAATCCTCAGCCTCTTCCCACTGACCGGACAATCCATGGACCACAATTAGCCTCTTAGAGTCATAGAGTGATACAGTGTGGAAACAGGCCCTTCGGCCCAACTTTCCCACACCGGCCAACATGTCCCATCTACCCCAGGCCTGCCTGCCCATATTTGGTCCATATCTGCCCCAAAACCTGTCCAATCCACTATTAACGATCCATATCAATAATCTATATTGACTGAGCTCTGGCAGGCATAGAACACTCAGCCTAGGTGTGTGGATATCCAATGAAGGGTCTTCACCTGAAACGTCACCTTTTTCCCAGAGATGCTGCCTGTCCTAAGTTTTTTGTGTCTATCATTCACAACTTCATGCCAACTCCATGCCTGGCCAGTTCTCCTGAGGGGCATCCCGTACATGACCCCGTTTCTCTTCCCGTAAGCCTGGGTCTGGCGGACATTTCTGCAGCCCTGCAATCACAAACCACCCTCCTTGTTCACAAACCTCTCCAGTCTGAAGTAGTCCCGATTCAAAACGTCACCTATCCATGTTCTCCACAGATGCTGCCTGGCCCGCTGAGTTACACCAGCACTCTGTGAAACGTCACCTATCCATGTTCTCCACAGATGCTGTCTGACCCGCTGAGTTACTCCAGCACTCTGTGAAACGTCACCTATCCATGTTCCCCACAGATGCTACAGTGGACATCGCACGCTGCCATCCGCAGCTGTCAGGTCATCTCTTTCAACCAACCCTCCTAAAGTCACCTTGTTATTGCCCTCACCGCAGCCTCTGCCCGCTCATCCCCAGGCTGCCATCCAGCAGCCCAGCCCTCGGCCTCCCCACCTCTGCCGGGCTACCACCACGCGGTCATTATTTGACCGGCAGCTCACGGAGAAGCACGGCAAACTGGTGGTTCAATCCCTTCACTGGACATGGGACTGAGCATTGGACATTGGACATTGGAACAGGCAGTGGATCAGGAGCCGCCATCAAAACCGGATGAGGGAACCAGGAGTCAGAGGAAGGAACCAGAGCTGGAGCAGGGGAACCAGGATCTGGAACGTGACCCGGAGCAGGGGAACCAGGAACTGGGAATTGGGATCCGGACCAGAGGGACCAGGATCTGGGAATTGGGATCTGGAGCGGAGAACCTGGAGCCGGGAGCCGGAACAAGGACGGGAGATGGGAAGAGAGTCGGGCGCTGGAGGGGGAGCAGGGTGAGGAAGTACAAGGACTGACCGGAGCAGCATGTTGCAGGCATTACAGACAGTGACCTGGGCGAAGGTGTGCATGGTGAAACTGTGCTCGTTGCTGGCGCTGTGGTCTGGTCGGATGTTGGATCTACAGTGAGACAGAAACAGGAACAGCTCCGTTAGACCGACCCACGCACACGAGCCCACATGCACAGTCGTGGACATCACTGTCTGAACACCAGGAAGATGACCAGTGACACTCACTCCTCTGGGATTCTCAATGTCACAGAGTCATTCAGCACAGACACAGGCACTTCGGCCCTTCCGCCCCGACCATGCCAACCAGGATTCCCCATCTAATATAACCATATAACCATATAACAATTACAGCACGGAAACAGGTCATCTCGGCCCTTCTAGTCCGTGCCGAACACTTATTCTCCCCTAGTCCCATCTACCTGCACTCAGACCATAACCCTCCATTCCTTTCCCGTCCATATGCCTATCCAATTTATTTTTAAATTATAAAATCGAACCTGCCTCCACCACCTTCACTGGAAGCTCATTCCACACAGCTACCACTCTCTGAGTAAAGAAGTTCCCCCTCATGTTACCCCTAAACTTCTGTCCCTTAATTCTCAAGTCATGTCCTCTTGTTTGAATCTTCCCTACTCTCAGTGGGAAAAGCTTATCCACGTCAACTCTGTCTATCCCTCTCATCATTTTAAAGACCTCTATCAAGTCCCCCCTTACCCTTCTGCGCTCCAAAGAATAAAGACCTAACTTGTTCAACCTTTCTCTGTAACTTAGTTGTTGAAACCCAGGCAACATTCTAGTAAATCTCCCCTGTACTCTCTCTATTTTGTTGACATCCTTCCTATAATTAGACGACCAAAATTTTACCCCATACTCCAGAATTGGCTTCACCAATGCCTTGTACAATTTTAACATTACATCCCAACTTCTATACTCTATATTCTATACTGTTAGTCTCATTTACTCATGATTGACCCTACGTGTGGGAGACTGCAACCTTCACGTTGTCCACCCTGTTTCAACGAATGCCATCAGCCCGGCGTGCACAAACAGAAGATCAAACAGCACTAGGTACACAAAATTGCTGGGGAAACTCAGCGGGTGCAGCAGCATCTATGGAGCAGTTGTCTTACTATTGTCTTACAATTTGAGGCTGTGCACACCATACACAAGAAGTTGATTGGCCCAGATCCTCTACACCTTTCCTATCAATGTACTGTATCTGTCCAAATGTGTTTAAAATTTGATTGTTGTACTTTCCTCAATTACTTCCTCTGACACCTTCATCCAAATACCCAACATCCTCTGTCCCCCAAGTTGCTGTTAAATCTGTCCCCTCTCACCTTAAGTGGCAAAAACAGGAAAGTAGACTATTATCTGAATGGTGGCCGATTAGGAAAAGGGGAGATGCAACGAGACCTGGGTGTCATGGTACACCAGTCATTGAAAGTAGGCATGCAGGTGCAGCAGGCAGTGAAGAAAGCGAATGGTATGTTAGAATTCATAGCAAAAGGATTTGAGTATAGGAGCAGGGAGGTTCTACTGCAGTTGTACAGGGTCTTGGTGAGACCACACCTGGAGTATTGCGTACAGTTTTGGTCTCCTAATCTGACGAAAGACATTCTTGCCATAGAGGGAGTACAGAGAAGGTTCACCAGACTGATTCCAGGGATGTCAGGACTTTCATATGAAGAAAGATTGGATAGACTTGGCTTGTACTCGCTAGAATTTAGAAGATTGAGGGGGATCTTATAGAAACTTACAAAATTCTTAAGGGGTTGGACAGGCTAGATGCAGGAAGATTGTTCCCGATGTTGGGGAAGTCCAGAACAAGGGGTCACAGTTTAAGGATAAGGGGGAAGTCTTTTAGGACCGAGATGAGAAAAACATTTTTCACACAGAGAGTGGTGAATCTCTGGAACTCTCTGCCACAGAAGGTAGTTGAGGCCAGTTCATTGGCTATATTTAAGAGGGGGTTAGATGTGGCCCTTGTGGCTAAAGGGATCAGGGGGTATGGAGAGAAGGCAGGTACAGGATACTGAGTTGGATGATCAGCCATGATCATATTGAATGGCGGTGCAGGCTCGAAGGGCCGAATGGCCTACTCCTGCACCTATTTTCTATGTTTCTATGTTTCTAAACCTCTATCTCTGGTCCTAGATTCCCCAACCCTGCGTGAAACTGCATCACCCTCGGAAATCTTCTCAGCTCTTTCCAGCTTCACACATCTATCCTATAACAGGGTGAGCAAAGCTGAACACAATGCTCGATGTTCATCCTCACCAATGTCTTGTTAAATTGTAAAACAAATCCCCACTTCTCCACTCAAGACCCAGAATGATGAAGCCCAATGTACAGAACGCCTATCTAGCTGTGACGCCACTTTCTAGGAACAATGTCCCTGCACTCCTACATCACTGTGCTCTACAACACTCCTCTTGGCTCTGACATTCACTCTGAACGTCCTGCCCTGCTTTCACTTCCAAAAACCCCTTCAGGGAAACAATTGACCCCAAATGTTTCTACCTTGCCCACGCCCCCTGAGTTTCCTGACCAGGGCCTTGATCTCTCCGTGTGACCTCTGCAGACACAGGGTGCTGGCTACTGACCTCATGATGAAGGGAGGGCAGTGATCAAGCAGCTGAAGATGATTGGGCATACGTCCATGTCCTGAGGAGCTCCTGTAACGATGTGCTGAGGATGGGATGACCAAACCTACAACTTCAATCTCATGGGCCGAGGTGTTGTGCATGTGAGTGTATCACTGCATTTCCACACAAAATACTGCCCATCCATTCCTCCACAGATGCTGCCTGACCCGCTGAGTTACTCCAGCACTCTGTGTCTATCTTTGATGCAAACCAGCATCTGCAGTTCCTTCCTACACATTTCCTCCACAGATACTGGCTGAGTTAATCCAGCACTTTGTGTTTTACTCACAATTCCAGCATCTGCAGTTCCTTGTGTCTCCTTTGTCCATCAGAATTGTGATGTCACATTCAGTTGTACAAAACATTGGTTGTAATATTGTGTACATCTCTAACCCTTGAACTTGAACTTCTGGTTGACGAAAACCATGGCTGCTTATCCGTGATCCACATCATCCACAAGAGCCTCTCAACCACCACCACCTGCTTCCACCACCACCCCTGGCAGCACCACACCTGGCAGCACCACACCTGGTAGCACCACACCTGGCAGCACCACACCTGGCAGCACCACACCTGGCAGCACCACACCTGGTAGCACCACACCTGGTAGCACCACCCCTGGCAGCACCACACCTGGTAGCACCACACCTGGCAGCACGCCCCATCACCCACCACACCTGGCAGCACCACACCTGGCAGCACCACACCTGGTAGCACGCCCCATCACCCACCACACCTGGCAGCACACCCCATCACCCACCACACCTGACAGCACCACACCTGACAGCACGCCCCATCACCCACCACCATCTGTGTAAAACATTTACCTTGCTCCATCTCCTTTCAACTTTGCCCCTTGCACTGTAAAGACGTGCCCTCAAGCATTTGATATTTCCACCTTGGGAAATAGGTTCTGCTGTCGAGACGATCTCTGCCGCTCATAATTATATGAACGTCTCCCCTCAGCCTCCAGCGCTCCAGACACAACTATCCATAGATGAATGAGTCCGGGGCCTGAACAGACAGATGAGGTGTTGACTATCTTGCTGCCGTGGATATGTCTCCTGTACTTTACCAACCCAGACGGCCCACTGTCTGTACAACCCAGACAGCCCACTGTCTACACCAACCCAGACAGCCCACTGTCTGTACAACCCAGACGGCCCACTGTCTGTACAACCCAGACAGCCCACTGTCTACAGCAACCCAGACAGCCAACTGAGTTCTGGTCACCACACTGTTTGCAGCAACCCAGTGTAATTGTCATCTGTCACCAGTGTACATGTTCTCCCTGGGACCTCGTGGGTTTCCCCGAATGACGTGTGTGTTAGTCGATGAATCGGCTGCTGTGTAGCGTTGGTGGTAAATGTGGGGAGAATGGGCAACAGGGCGAATGGGATTGCAAGGAGCTGGTGTAGACTGTAAAGGCCACACAGATTCGTCTGTGGAGAGAATGATCACTGTGGGGCTGAAGACAGGGCATCTTCAACAGCCTCAGTGGTGTTGGGACCCCCCCCCCCCCCTCATAGCCCTCCCCCCACTCACCACCACCCCCCCTCTCTCACTACACCCCTCCACACCCCCTCCCACCCTCCTCCCTCACTCCCCACCCCTCCCTTACTCCCCCACCCCTCCCCCACTCCCCCCCCCCCCCACAGCCCACATGAGCTGCATTGATTCTACTCACAGAGCCATGGCAAACTGCTCCAGCCATTTCTTCTTCAGTTCCTTGGTCTTACAGAAGAACTCAAAGCCGTTGTGTCCATGGAGATGGGTGAGGTAGAATCCATGGGACCACTGTGCAGGCAGGAGAGAGGTGGGATTTAACACATAGTACACACATTTAATAAACTTCCATCAGGACTCCCCTCCACCTCCTGCGTTCCAGAGAAAATAAGTCCAGGTTTTTCCAACCTCTCCTAGTTAAACACTCCGGAAACAGGGAAACAAAGAAAAATATGTGCAGGAGTGGGCCATTCAGCCCTTCGAGCCTGCATTGCCATTCAATATGATCATGGCTGATCAGTACCCTGTTCCTGCATGTCCCCCATATCCCTTGATTCCGTTAGCCCTAAGAGCTAAATTCAACTCTCTCTTGAATACATCCAGTGAATTGGCCTCCACTGCCTTCTGTGGCAGAGAATTCCACAGATTCACAACTCTCTGGGTGAAAAGGTTTTTCCTCATCTCAGTCCTAAATGGCCGACCCTTATTCTTAAACTGTGGCCCCTGGTTCTGGACACCGAGAATAGTTTACCTGCATCTACCCTGTCCAATCCTTTAAGAATTTTGTTTCTTTAAGAACCCCTCGCATCATTCTAAATTCCAATGAATATAAGCCCAGTCGACCCATTCTTTCATCATATGTCAGTCCCACCATCCCGGGAATTAACCTCGTGAACCTACACTGCACTCCCTCAATAGCAATAATGTCCTTCCTCAAATTAGGAGACTAAAACTGCACACGATACTCCAGGTGTCGTCTCACCAGGGCCCTGTAGAACTGCTGTAGGACCTCGAAGGTACACAATAATGCTGGAGAAACTCAGCGGGTGTAGCAGTATCCAAGGAGCGAAGGAAATAGTCAACGGAAGGGTTTTGGCCCGAAACGTTGCCTATTTGAATTGAATTGAATTGAATTGAATCCTTTATTTGTCATTCAGACCTTTCGGTCTGAACGAAATGTCGTTGCCAGCAGCCATACATGTAATAGTAAACAACACACAATAAACACAAATTAACATCCACCACAGTGAGTTCACCAAGCACCTCCTCACTGTGATGGAGGCAAAAGTCTTAGAGTTGCTGTCTCTTCCCTCCTCTTCTCCCTCTGCGCTCAGGCGATACCCCACCGGGCGATGGTAAGTCAGTCCCGCGGTTCAAGCTCCGCGGCCCGGGGGTGGTCAAAGCTGCCGCCCTCCAGTCCAGCGGACACAGTTGTTGCCACGGGAGCTCCGGAAAACAGGCATCAACCTGTGACCCGCGAGCTCCCGACGATGTCATCCACTGGTCGCCGCCACCAGAACGCCGCCTCAGCCACCGGAGCACCGTCTCCGTCCCGCACCGGGCCGCCCTCACGGGAGCGTCTCAGCCCCGCACCAGGCCGCCCACACGGGAGCGCCTTCCAGCCCCGCACCGGGCCGCCCACACGGGAGCACCTTCCAGCCGGGAGCCGGGCCGCCCTCACGGGAGCGCCTTCCAGCCGGGAGCCGGGCCGCCCTCACGGGAGCGCCTTCCAGCCCCGCACCGGGCCGCCCTCACGGGAGCGCCTTCCAGCCCCGCACCGGGCCGCCCTCACGGGAGCATCTCAGCCCCGCACCGGGCCGCCCTCACGGGAGCATCTCAGCCCCGCACCGGGCCGCCCACACGGGAGCATCTCAGCCCCGCACCGGGCCGCCTTCACGGGAGCGCCTTCCAGCCGGGAGCCGGGCCGCCCTCACGGGAGCATCTCAGCCCCGCACCGGGCCGCCCTCACGGGAGCATCTCAGCCCCGCGCCATCCGCCCTCACCGGAGCGCCGAGTCGTGCCGCTGCCCGAACGCCGCCGCAGCTCGAAGACGGCCAGCCTCGCGTTGGTAAGTCCTGGCTGGCTCTACCTCCGGAGCCTCGAGGTCGGTCGCAGGTTGGAGGCCGCCAGCTCCACCATTAGGCCTCAGCTCAGACGGGGGAAGAGAAGGGGGATACGACAAGAAAGTCGCATTCCCCTGAAGGGAGAGACAGAAAGCCCTGTTTCACCCCCCCCCCCCCCACACACATAACACAACCTAATAACCAAAAGTTTAACTGAACAAAAACAGACAGACTGCAGGCGAGCCGCAGCCGTTTCACAGCGCCCCCACTTCCGGAATTTCCTTCGCTCCATAGATGCTGCTGCACCCACTGAGTTTCTCCAGCATTTTTGTGTACCTTCGATTTTCCAGCATCTGCAGTTCCTTCTTAAACAAAATGCTGTAGGACCTCCTTGCTCCTAAACTCAAATCCTGTCATAATAAAGGCCAACATGCCATTAGCTTTCTTCACTGCCTGCTCTACCTGCATGCTTACTTTCAGTGACTAATGTACAAGGACCCCCAGATATCGTTAGGGGTGGGGTGGGGAAAAGGGTTGGGGTGGGGAAGGAGGTGGGGATGGGGGTGGGGAAGGCGGTGGGGGTGGGGGTGGGGGTAGGGGTGGGGGCGGGGAAGGAGGTGGGGGTGGGGAAGGGGAAGGAGGTGGGGGTGGGGGTGGGGGTGGGGGTGGGGGTGGGGGTGGGGGTGGGGGTGGGGGTGGGGATGAGGATGGGGAGCATGGGGCAATGGCAGGCAAGAGGAACGGGTGATGATTAGTTTATACACCTTCTTGTTTTCTTTGTCTGTGGTCGGGTTGTTGGTGATCTTGTAGCTATTCAGGTCGATAATCTCCTTCATCTCATAGTTGTCACCTCGTCTCTTGCACACAATGACCGCCTTATCGAACAGGAAAACGTAACTGGGCCAGAAGAGACAACACGGTCCCGGTCAGTGTAGATGTACCGGTCAACACTGGTCAACACTGGTCAACACTGTGTGTGTGTGTGTGTGTGTGTGTGTGTGTGTGTGTGTGTGTGTGTGTGTGTGTGTGTGTGTGTGTGTGTGTGTGTGTGTGTGTGTGTGTGTGTGTCCGTGGGTGTGTGTCCGTGGGTGTGTGTCTGTGTATGTGTGGGTGCGTGTGCATGTGCGTGTGTGTGGGTGCGTGTGCATGTGATTGTGTGTATGCGTGTGTGTGTGCGTGTGTGTGGGTGCATGTGTGTGTGTGTGTCCGTGCGTGTGTGTGTGCGTGTGCGGGTGTGTGTGTGTGTGTGTGTGTGCGTGTGTGTGGGTGTGTGTGGTGTGTGTGTTGTGTGTGTGTGTGTGTGTGTGTGTGTGTGTGTGTGTGTGCGTGTGTGTTGGTGTGTGTGTGTGTGTGCATGTGTGTGTGGGTGTGTGTGTGTGCGCGTGTGCGTGTGTGTGTGTGTGTGTGCGTGTGTGTGTGCGTGTGTGTGTGTGTGCGGGTGTGGGTGTGTGGGTGTGCGTGTTCGCGTGTGTGCGAGTGTGCGTGTGGGTGTTTGTGTGTGCGTGTGTGCGTGTGCGGGTGTGTGTGTGTGTCTGTGTGCGTGTGCGTGCCTGTGTGCGTGTGCGTGTCTGTGTGCGGCACTCACCGGTCCTGTCGCCCGCGTTTGTCGAGCGTGAGAACACGCAACTCTCCATCCACCTTTGGCCGCCCGTAGATGTCCAGCGACTGGTTCTGGAACACAGACAGCCACTGTCAGCCTGACCACTGGCACACAGTAGCAGATTCCCTCTTCACTGGCCCGCCCTCACTCACCATGTTGTCGATGCAGTGCTGGAACTGAGCGATCTCTCGCAACGCCTCGCTATCACGCTTCACCTCGTTCACGTATTGGGCCAAGTCCTGGCAACAGATCACAGCGCGATCCAGTCAATGAAAGGACGATTCATGATTACAATCAAGTGTACAGTGTACACATACAGGATAATCTTCACCTCACATTTATCCACATTATACTGCATCTGCCATGCATTTGCCCACTCACCCAGCCTATCCAAGTCACCTTGCAGCCTCCTAGCATCCTCCTCACAGCTAACACTGCCCCCCAGCTTCGTGTCATCCGCAAACTTGGAGATGTTGTATTCAATTCCCTCATCCAGATCATTAATATATATTGTAAATAGCTGGGGTCCCAGCACTGAGCCTTGCGGTACCCCACTAGTTACTGCCTGCCATTCTGAAAAGGACCCGTTTACTCCTACTCTTTGCTTCCTGTCTGCCAGCCAGTTCTCTATCCACATCAAAACTGAATCCCCAATACCATGTGCTTTAGGTTTGTATACTAATCTCTTATGTGGGACCTTGTTGAAAGCCTTCTGAAAGTTCAGATATAACACATCCACTAGTTCCCCCTTATCCACTCTACTAGTTACGTCCTCAAAAAATTCTATAAGATTCGTCAGACATGATTTACCTTTCATAAATCCATGCTGACTTTGTCCAATGATTTCACCACTTTCCAAATGTGCTGCTACCCCATCTTTAATAACTGATTCTAGCAGTTTCCCCACTACCGATGTTAGGTTAACTGGTCTGTAATTCCCCGTTTTCTCTCTCCCTCCCTTTTTAAAAAGTGGGGTTACATTAGCTACCCTCCAATCCTCAGGAACTACTCCAGAATCTAAAGAGTTTTGAAAAATTATCATTAATGTATCCACTATTTCTGGGGCTACTTCCTTAAGTACTCTGGGATGCAGCCTATCTGGCCCTGGGGATTTATCGGCCTTTAATCCATTCAATTTACCTAACACCACTTCCCGGCTAACCTGGATTTCACTCAGTTCCTCCATCTCATTTAACCCCCGGTACCCTGCTATTTCCGGCAGATTATTGATGTCTTCCTTAGTGAAGACAGAGCCAAAGTAGTTATTCAATTGGTCTGCCATGTCCTTGTTCCCCATGATCAATTCACCTGTTTCTGACTGCAAGGGACCTATATTTGTTTTAACTAATCTTTTTCTCTTCACATATCTACAAAAACTTTTGCAGTCAGTTTTTATGTTTCCTGCCCGTTTTCTTTCATAATCTATTTTCCCTTTCCTAATTAAGCCCTTTGTCCTCCTCTGCTGGGCTCTGAATTTCTCCCAGTCCTCTGGTAGGCAGCTTTTTCTGGCTAATTTGTATGCTACATCTTTTGTTTTGATACTATCCCTGATTTCCCTTGTTATCCACGGATGCACTACCTTCCCTGATTTATTATTTTGCCAAACTGGGATGAACAATTGTTGTAGTTCATCCATGCAGTCTTTAAATGCCTTCCATTGCATATCCACCGTCAACCCTTTAAGAATCAATTGCCAGTCTATCTTGGCCAATTCACGTCTCATACCCTCAAAGTTACCTTTCTTTAAGTTCAGGACCCTTGTTTCTGAATTAACAATGTCACTCTCCATCCTAATGAAGAACTCAACCATATTATGGTCACTCTTGCCCAAGGGGCCACTCACAACAAGACTGCTAACTAACCCTTCCTCATTACTCAATACCCAGCCTAGAATAGCCTGCTCTCTCGTTGGTTCCTCTACATGTTGGTTTAGAAAACTATCCCGCATACATTCCAAGAAATCCTCTTCCTCAGCACCCTTGCCAATTTGATTCACCCAATCTATATGTAGATTGAAGTCACCCATTATAACTGTTTTACCTTTGTTGCACGCATTTCTAATTTCCTGTTTGATGCCATCCCCAACTCCGCTACTACTGTTAGGTGGCCTGTACACAACTCCCACTAGCGTTTTCTGCCCCTTAGTGTTTCGCAGCTCTACCCATATCGATTCCACATCCTCAAAGCTAATGTCCTTCCTTTCTATTCTTTGGAAGGAGTAGGAGGGTGACCCACAGCCCCATTTATATCAACGGGTCAATGGTTGAAAGGGTCAAGAGCTTCAAATTCCTGGGCGTGCACATCTCTGAAGATCTTTCCTGGTCCGAGAACACTAATGCAATTATCAAGAAAGCTCATCAGCGCCTCTACTTCCTGAGAAGATTACGGAGAGTCGGTTTGTCAAGGAAGACTCTCTCTAACTTCTACAGGTGCACAGCCGAGAGCATGCTGGCCAGTTGCATCGTGGCTTGGTTTGGCAATTTGAGCGCCCTGGAGAGGAAAAGATTACAAAAAGTAGTAAACACTGCCCAGTCCATCATCGGCTCTGACCTTCCTTCCATCGAGGGGGTTTATCGCAGTCACTGCCTCAAAAAGGCTGGCAGTATCATCAAAGACCCACACCATCCTGGCCACACACTCATCTCCCTGCTACCTTCAGGTAGAAGGTACAGGAGCCTGAAGACTGTAACAACCAGGTTCAGGAATAGCTACTTCCCCACAGCCATCAGGCTATTAAACCTGGCTCGGACAAAACTCTGATTATTAATAACCACTTTCTGTTATTTGCACTATATCAGTTTATTTATTCATGTGTGTGTATATTTATATCATGGTATATGGACACACTGATCTGTTTTGTAGTAAATGCCTACTATGTTCTGTGTGCTGAAGCAAAGCAAGAATGTCATTGTCCTATACAGGGACACATGACAATAAACTCACTTGAACTTGAACTTGAACTCTATTCCTTTCTATTTACTCTCCTCTCTAACCAGTAACGCTAGCCCACCTCCTTTTTCTTTCTGACTATCCCTCCAGAATATTCCTCCTGGATCTGGTGTGTGTTAGCCCTGCAGCCTGGACCTACAGTGTGTTACTGCCTGGAGATTGGATAGAAACCTGTGTTTACAAAGTGTTCCAACCAGCAGCCTGGCGCTCACTGCGTTATGGCCAATAGCTTGTGTTTAAAGTAGGTTGTATTCAATGTGGTGTCTGGTGTGTCTCGGCCTCTAACCAGAGTCCACATTGTTATTGCCTGTAGCCTGCCTCCTCTCTGTCGCTGTCTCTACCCCATTGTGGCTGCGTGGATGTTGGGCTGAAGGGCCTATTTAGTGCAGTGTGTTACCTCCTGCTACAGCCAGTGATCACCTGTACCTGGACTACAGCCAGTAACCACCTGTACCTGGGCTACCTGTACCTGGGCTACCTGTACCTGGGCTACCTGTACCTGGACTACAGCCAGTGACCACCTACAGCTACATTGCGATGCAGAGCCCCCCCCCCCCCCGCTCACCTTCATCGCGTCCAGTGCGAGGCGGAGATTGGTTTTCTCCTGCCAGTCAGCCGTCTGCTTCGTCAGCTCCTGCAAGGTCAGAGTGCGGGTCAAGGTGGGGGTCAGAGTGCGGGTCAATGTGGGGGTCAGGGTGCGGGTCAAGGTGGGGGTCAGGGTGCGGGTCAGAGTGCTGGTCAGGGTGGGGGTCAGAGTGCGGGTCAGAGTGCGGGTCAGAGTGCGGGTCAGAGTGCGGGTCAGAGTGCGGGTCAAGGTGGGGGTCAGGGTGCGGGTCAGAGTGCGGGTCAGAGTGCGGGTCAGAGTGCGGGTCAGAGTGCGGGTCAGAGTGCGGGTCAGAGTGCTGGTCAGGGTGGGGGTCAGAGTGCGGGTCAAGGTGGGGGTCAGGGTGTGGGTCAGAGTGCGGATCAAGGTGGGGGTCAGAGTGCGGGTCAAGGTGGGGGTCAGAGTGCGGGTCAAGGTGGGGGTCAGAGTGCGGGTCAAGGTGGGGGTCAGAGTGCTGGTCAGGGTGGGGGTCAGGGTGCGGGTCAGGGTGGGGGTCAGGGTGGGGGTAGGGGGGTGAGGTGGGGGGGATGAGGTGGGGGGGATGAGGTGGTGGGGGTGAGGTGGGGGGGGTGAGGTGGGGGGGGTCAGAGTGCGGGTCAGAGTGCGGGTCAGGGTGGGGGTGGGGGGGGTGAGGTGGGGGAGGGGTGACTCTGCCTCTATACACAGTAGGGCACAATGAGGACAAAGGACAAAGTGCTGGAGTAATCAGGTGGTTGTCCCTCCACAGACGTTGCTTGAACTGACAGGCCTGGATAGAGTGGATGTGGAGAGGATGTTTCCACTAGTGGGAGAGTCTAGGACCAGAGGGCACAGCCTCAGAATTAAAGGACGTTCCTTTACAAAGGAGATGAGGAGGAATTTCTTTAGTCAGAGGGTGGTGAATCTGTGGAATTCTTTGCCACAGACGGCTGTGGAGGCCAAAAGTCAGTGGATATTTTTAAGGCAGAGATAGATAGATTCTTGATCAGTGTGGGTGTCAGGGGTTATGGGGAGAAGGCAGGAGAATGGGGTTAGGGGGGAGAGATTGATCAGCCACGGACACACACGCACACACACACACACGGACACACACACACACACACACACACACAGACACACTCACAGACACACACACACTCACAGACACACACACACACACAGACACACACACACACACAGACACACACACACACACTCACACTCACACTCACACACTCACAGACACACACACACACACACACACACACACACACACACTCACAGACACACACACACTCACAGACACACACACACACACACACACTCACAGACACACACACACACTCACAGACAAACACACACACTCACAGACAAACACACACACACACTCACAGACAAACACACACACACACACACACACACACACTCACACACACACACACACACACACACACACACACACACACACACACACACACACAGACACAGACACAGACACAGACACAGACACAGACACACACACACACACACTCACAGACACACACACACACACACTCACGGACGGACACAAGGACACACAGTGTGGGGGTGGATACAGACAGACACACTGACCTGTAGCAATAGGTGGTACTTCAGTACCCTCTGCATGGGCACCACCAATAGGTCCCTCAGCGTGAACTTGCCGTTGTTGGCACGTCGCGCACATTCCTACACATCATCATCATCATCATCATCATCATCATCATCATGAACATCAACATCATCAACAACAACAACTGCATTTATATGACGGCAGCAAATGTAGAAACATCCCTCAGTGATCATCAGGAGCAAGTGTGGGCAGAACCCACACAGACAGACAATGGGACGGGGTTCTGAGAGCAGGTGCTGGAAATGAGATGTATTTACATCATGGTTGAAATGAGGGACATTCACCATAGAGAGTGGACACGGGCTGGGGTGGACACGGGCTGGGGTGGACACGGGCTGGGGTGGACACGGGCTGGGGTGGACACGGGCTGGGGTGGACACGGGCTGGGGTGCAAACACACACGCGGGTGGACACGGGCCGGGGTGGACACGGGCCGGGGTGGACACGGGCTGGGGTGGACACCCACATGCATTCACACTCACACACAGGGGAGAAGGGGGGA